>NW_025870367.1:0-8854 GCF_002878395.1 Capsicum annuum
TTCTGAGATTGTTGAGAAATGTTTTGACCTAATGGTCATTGAGTTTTAAAATCCACTCTACTACATGAGATTACACATTTGATTATTGGGTTCTTATTGAACCATGAGATTATTCTAAAGTGAATTTTTATGAGATGAGTGAGATAATCTTTAGGGATTAGTATTTAGCACTGAGTTGGGTAAGTTACTATGATTTCTTACCCCAAAACTATGCGATAACGTCGGTTGGGCCTAAGGCTAAGATATTGGGCCCGAGGCTGAGATAAGTGATCACTGAATTGAGGTTATACTACATGGAAAAGAGTATGGCGCTCCTCCCCAATGTGGGGTCTCTTTCTTAGGAGGACAAAATGTTGGACTCCATATAGCTCATATGGTTTATGTCGGTTAAGAAAATCTCCCTTGAAACTAAAGCTTTGAGATAAGATATTTTTCTTTAAAACTAAAATATTTTCCCTTGATATGAGTATTTTCCCTAAAGGTTGAAAAGAGATATTTTCCTAAAGTGAATGAAATGCCTTCAAGTATGTTCCAAGGTTATATGATTCCAAATTTCAAGTATTTGAGTTCAAAAGAGTTATGAGTTCTTTAGCGTTAAAGAAGTTTTACTCTCCATGAGACATATGCATGAGTTGAAAGTATTCCTTAAAGTTTCCTTTAGCCTCGAGTAATGAGAATAAGAGAAGAGTACAAATTTCAAAGATAAAGTATAATGACTCACGAGATTGTGTTACATGTTCCATTTTACATGATTCATGAGCTTTGTATTTTATACTTATTCAAGCCATGTGAGTCATTACTTATTGCATGCATGATTTGATTAAAGAGTATTGATGTTATTTTATATAAATGCATGCACTCCCACATACTCAGTATATTCCCTAGTGCTGATCCACATATACCTCTATGTGCTATATTGTCTTATAATGTAGGTTCAGGTGCTCAGTCCCAGCCTCGTCAGTGACTTTCGAGTACCTCTGTCTATATTCCTACAGTGGTGAGTCTTCATTATTCGAGGACCTATATTCAGATATCTCAGTATTTGAGAGACTATGTTGTTATTTCTTATTCATTTTGAGTCGGTTGGGGACCTATCCCAATGGCTCTCTAGTTCATGGATTGGTAGAGGCTTTGTCAGACTAGTTATCAGATTGTGATTGTATTGAGAATTCCAGTATTGTGGTCATTTAGATTGAGTATTTTCTTTTTATCTCCTTTTATATGATATGACTATGCTAGTGTTTGAATTATTTTATCTTGAAATGAGTTTTATTAGTAGAAACAGGCTCAAAGGATTAGCTTGGGGCTACTTTTGGCCTTAAGCACCAGTGACGTCCCGAGAGGCAATTTTGGGTCGTTATAAACTTGGTATCAGAGCCTAAGGTTTTAAGGAGTCCTAGGGAGTCTGATAAGCTGTGTTGAGTAGATTCTTGACCATCGGTGTGTAGCGCGCTATATCTATGAGCAAGAGGTTACAAGATATTTTAGGAAAAGTTGTTTCTTTCTTTTGGATTCTATCGTACCTACAGTTGTCCCTCGCATCTAATAATTTGTGCTCTTCTATTTCAGAAAATGGCTCTCCAAAGAGCGAATGCCTACAGGTTTGATACTGAGCAACCCTAGCCTATTGATCCTTTAAATGAGATGGTGTCTCATGCTAAGTTTTGGGCAGCCTTTCAGGTGTTAGTCCAAGCAGTCACCGCTAATGTTCAGGCTAATAACCAAGCCGCAGTTGCAAATCATTAGGGAGGTGATGTAGCTACTTCTAGGATCTATGATTTTATGCAGATGAATTTGCCAGAGTTTTATGGGTCCAAGAAAGGTGATGACCATAGTTGTACCTTGAAGAGGTGAGAAGATCACGTAGGTGATGCATGTTTCTGAGGAAGAAAGTGTTGAGTTGGCATCTTACAGGTTAAAGGATATAACTTATGACTAGGTTGTATCATTGAGGAAGGGTAGAGGTGAGAATGTTGCTGCTATGACTTGACAGGTGTTCCAAGGTGCATTATTGGACAAGTTCTTTCTTCTTGAGATGAGGAAAGCAAAGATTAAGGAGTTTATGAACTTGAGGTAGGGCTCCATGACTGTTAAGGAGTACTGCTTGAAGTTCAACCAATTGGACAAGTATGCTCTTGATTTGATTTCTGACACCTGGGTTTGTATGAGCAAGTTCGTGACCGGTGTTTTTGGCTTGGTACTGAAAGAGTGTAGGACTGCGATACTGCATAGGGATATGGATCTGGCTAGGTTAATCATGCATGCCCAGCAGATAGAGGTGGATAAGATTAGAGAAAGAGATAGAGTGAGGGGTAACAAAAAGGCTAGATCTAATCAGCATGAGTTTATCCAACCTAGGTTTCATGGAGGGAATCACCCTCAGTTTCAGAGGCATCCGTCTATGCCAGCGCCTTCATCAGCTAGTGCTCCCGCTCCTAGAGGCAGGCAGGAGTAAGGGGGTAGATATTTTATGTATATATTGCAGAACAGTGTTGGTAACAGGCCCCATTATCCTTTTTGTGATAAGTGTATAGGGATTATTTCGATGAGTATTTTGTAGATTTGAGGGGTTGTTTTGGTTGTGGCAAGTAGGGCCACATACTTATAGATTGTCCTCATGCTAGACAGGGGAACAGAGATACCCGACCTCAGGCATAGGCTACTAGTGCACAAGCTCCTGTACCTCATCTCGTCTCTATTTAGGGCACTTTCTCTAACACTACTGGCGGTCAGCGCTAGAACAGATTCTATGCCTTACCATTCCATCAGGAGAAGGAGGGCTCTCCCGATGTTGTTACTGGTATGCTCCGTGTCTTTTGTCTTGATGTTTTTGTGTTGTTGGACCCTGGGTCAAGTCTCTCTTATGTGAACCTACTTGTAGCTGTGAATTTTAAAATGAGTCTCGAAAAGATTCCTGAGCCTTTCCTAGTGTTCATACCCGTAGGGGCATCAGTTGTTGCTAAATAAGTGTATAGAGATTGTCCTGTTACTGTTCTTTATAGTCATACTTGCTGATTTGATAGAGTTAGACATGGTGGATTTTGACCTTATTCTGGGTATGGATTGGCTTCATTCTTGTTATGCATCTATAGACTGTCGTACCCGTGTGGTCAAGTTTCAGTTTCCTGATGAACTAGCTTTTGAGTGATCTGGGAGTTTGGTATCTCCTAAAAGTCATTTTTATCTCCTATCTCAAAGCCAGAAAGCTAATATCCAAGGGTTGCATCTATCACCTAGTTAGAGTTAAAGACACTAAGTCTGAGGCTCCAACTATTTAATCAGTCGATATTGTTGATGAGTTTCCAGATATTTTTTTAGAAGATCTCCCATGGGTACCTCCAGATAGAGAGATAGAATTTGGGATTGACCTTCTTCTCGATACTTGGCCTATTTTTATTCTGCCATATCATATGACACCTGCAGAGCTTAAGGAGTTGAAAGAGAAACTCAAGGATCTTTTAGACAAAGGTTTCATTAGGCTTAGTATTACTCCTTGGGGCGCACCTGTCTTATTCGTGCAAAAAAAATACGGTTCTTTGCATATATGCATTGACTATCGTCAACGTAACAAGGTCACAGTAAAAAATAAGTATCTTCTTTCGAGAATTGATGACCTATTTGATTAGTTGTAAGGTGCAAGTGATTTCTCCAAGATAGACCTTAGATCTGGCTATCATCAACATAAAGTGAGGGAATATGATATTCCAAATATAGCCTTCCGAACCCGCTATGATCACTTTGAGTTTCTAGTCAAGTCTTTTGGGCTAACTAATACCCCAGTAGCTTTTATATACCTCATGAATCAAGTGTTCAAGCAATATCTTGATATGTTTGTCATAGTATTCATAGATGACATCCTTGTCTACTCCCGTAGGGAGCACGATGATGCAGATCACCTTAGAATTGTCTTGCAAACTCTTAGAGGTCACTAGTTATTCGCCAAATTTAGTAAGTGTGAATTTTGGCTGAGGTCTTTAGCCTTTTTGGGTTATGTTATTTCAGACGAAGGTATTCGAGTTAACCCCTAAAAGACAGAAGTTGTAAGAAATTGTCCTAGACTATCTCTATGTATGATATTAGAAGTTTCTTGGGTCTAGCGGGCTACTACCACTGTTTTGTTGAAAGTTTCTCCTCTATTGCATCTCTCATGACCCGGTTGACCCAAAAGAAAGTTAAGTTCTAGTGGTCAAATTCCTATGAAAAGAGTTTTCAGGAGTTGAAGACTCGACTTACTTTAGCCCCTGTGTGGACTTTGCCTGATGGTACAGATAGTTTTGTGGTGTATTATGATGCCTCTAGAATTGGTTTGGGCTATGTGTTGATGCAAAGAGGTAAGGTTATAGCCTACGTCTCTAGACAGTTAAAGTTGCATGAGAAGAATTACCCAACCCATGATCTTGAGTTAGCTACTATGGTTTTTGCTTTGAAAATCTGGAGACACTATCTTTATAGTGTTCATATTGATGTGTTTACTGATCATAAGAGCCTGCAGTATGTGTTTACTTAGAAGGAGTTGAATCTTAGGAGGAGGAGGTGGTTGGATTTGTTAAAAGACTATGATATGAGTGTGTTGTATCACTTGGGCAAGGCCAACGTAGTGGCGGATGCCCTTAGCAGATTATCTATGGGTAGTGTTGCCTATGTAGAAGAAGGTAAGAAAGAGTTAGCTTGTGATATGTATTATTTGGCTATATTAGGTGTTAGGTTGCTTGATTCAGCTGAGGGAAGTACTTATGTGCAAAGTAGTTCCGAATCCTCTTTAGTTTTGGAAGTGAAGGAGAAGCAAGTAGAGATCCTAGTTTGGTCAGACTGAAGGAGGCAGTTAAGGACCAAAAGGTAGAGGTTTTCTCCCAAGGGGGAGATGGCGTGTTGAGATTATAGGGTAGATTGTGTGTTTTGTATGTTGATGATTTGAGGCAGAGCATTATGGCTAAAGTGCATGGCACACGGTATTCCATTCATCCCGGCACTACCAAGTATACCATAACTTGTGGGAAATCTATTAGTGGAATGGCATTAAGAAGGATATAGCTGGGTTTGTAGCAAAGTGTGCAATGTGCCAACAAGTTAAGGTAGAGCACCAAAGACCTCGTGGTGTGATGCAAGAGTTTGGTATACCCACTTAGAAGTAAGAGGTGGTGAATATGGACTTCGTTATCGGGTTACCTCTTTCGCGTCATCATCATGATTCTATTTGGGTTGTTGTGGATAGGCTGACTAAGTCCACATATTTCTTGCCCATTCTTATATCTTATACAGCTGAGGATTATTCTAGATTGTATATTGGGGAGTTAGTCACGTTGCATGGAGTTCCCTCTTTCATTATTTCGGATAGGGGCACTCAATTTACTTCTCAATTTTGGAGGGCGTTTTAGCAGAGTCTTAGTACCCAAGTTCTTTTGAGTTCCATTTTTCATCCGCAGATAGATGGTCAGGCTGAGAGGATCATTCAGACCCTAGAAGATATGTTGAGGGCGTGTGCTCTTGATTTTAAAGGTAGTTGGGATGAGCAATTGCCATTGATAGAGTTCGCCTATAACAATAGTTACCATGTTAGCATCGGGATGGCACCATTTGGGGCCTTGCATGGTAGAAGATGTAGATCACTCATAGGTTGGTTTGAAGTGGGTGAAGCTGCAGTGATTGGGTCTGATGCAGTGTTTGAAGCTATGGAAAAAGTTAAGTCTATTAGAGAGAGGTTAAAGACATCTCAGAGTCATCAAAAGTCATATGTCGATGTAAGGAGAAGAGATCTTGAGTTTGAAGTGGGTGATTTGGTGTACTTGAAGATTTCACCCAAGAAAGGGGTGAAGAGGTTTGGTAAAATGGGAAAGCTTAGTCCCCATTATGTTGGCCCGTATAGAGTCTTGAGCCGTGTTGGTAAAGTAGCCTATGAGGTTGAGTTGCCCGCAGAGTTGTTAGTTGTTCATCCTGTTTTTCATGTCTCCATGCTTGAGAAGAATATTGGTGATTCCGTTGTAGTAGATCCTTCATAGAATGTCGATATTCAAAACAGTCTTTCCTTCGATGAGATTCCCGTTGAGATCCTAGATTTTCAGATCCGTAGACTAAAGAACAAAGAAGTTCCCTTAGTCAAAGTTTTGTGGCGGAACCAGTTTGTTGATGGTGCTACTTGGGAGGCAGAAGCAGACATGCGAGCCAAGTACCCGCACCTCTTTTCCGCAAGTTCAGATTAATCCGAAGGTATTATTCTTCCTTAATTCAACCCTTCTAATCTAAAGTTCAGCTATATGCATCTATCCTTG
The DNA here is from genome assembly GCF_002878395.1 of Capsicum annuum. Classification (NCBI taxonomy): domain Eukaryota; kingdom Viridiplantae; phylum Streptophyta; class Magnoliopsida; order Solanales; family Solanaceae; genus Capsicum; species Capsicum annuum. Next base: position 6,267 of record NW_025870367.1, read on the forward strand.
TATGAGTTATTGCAATTTCTGAGGTATTCAAGAGTTTAGAGAGATTTTGAGCCATTTAGCAAAAAAAAAAAATAAATATTTCTTCAGCTATGTGTACTCTATTTTTCCTGTGTTCCTAGTCTAACTAGCGACATCGAGGATGAATGTTTCCAAGCGAGAGATATTGTAAGACCCCATAAAATTTTCTCGTATAATGAGCTTTAGGACGTGTCAAGTGAAGTGTGATTCTGGCCATAAAAGATTGAGAAGTGACTTCCTAAGTGAGTATTGTATTAACCATATAGAATTTCCCTAATTTCAACTTTTTATCACATGTGAAATTTGATAAGCTTTCCATCGATATAAGATTCGCCCAAATCCGATACCCGGGTAAGAAGTTATGGCTAATTTAAGTCCTAGTCATAAAACAAAGTCATTTTAGTGCTTGTTGTGTCGCGGAGAGGGTCTATTTGACAGTTGTCAAATTCCAGTGGAACTCCGTGATAGTGGCACATCGTGGAGGACCCCAATTTCTCAATAGTCAATTTCCAGTGGCCTAGCGCAATTGTGATGCGTCGCACTGAAGTTCCAGGTCCTAACCAATGGGACAAGGCGATGGGTCCACGTCGTGGTGACTCCCAGATTCCCATTTGTCAATTTCCAATAAGCCACCATGATAGTGGCGCGTCGCGGTGGCCCATAAAATTGTGTTACCAGTTTAATTTTTCTAGCTTTGTACAAAAGTTAAAAAGGGCACTTTGGACTTTTTCCAAGCCTCTTAAACCGTGCAAACACCAAATTAAAGTCATTTACAAGCATTCTATGAAGTTTTTCTCAAGTTTCCACTCAACAAAACCCATAAGTATCCAAAACCTCTTCCAAGAATCTCAAGAATCCACCTTAGATTTTCTAAATTGAGTCAAGATTCAAGGTTCCCAAATCAAGGGCTTCAAGAACCCTCATTCACGAGTATGAATAGAGTCCCAAAAGCGATATTTCATCTAAAGCTTCTAATTCAAGGTATGTGGGGTTTTGAACAAGGGTAATCCTTTCACCCTTGTTCCCAAAGGTTTATTTAAACTACAATTCTCTACAATTTATGAGATTTTACATGAAATTGAATTAGGGTTTTTTACCCATTGTTATTGGTTCCAAGCTTTTGATGTTTCCCTTGAATTAAGAGTCTAATGTCATGATTTTTACATATTTTCTTGAGAAATTTCAGTTGGGTCTATACCCTATGATTTTAATCCTTGAGAAGTTAATAGTTGAAATGTTTAAGATATTGAAGTATATGAGTATGTTGTGATTTTAAGATAAATTGCTGAAATTTCCAGATTTATACATGAGTTATGAATCTCTATGCTATCTATTATGCTTTTGATGAGTTTAACCTTGAGATTGAATTATGGGTTATTAAGCCCTACTTGAGACTTGAGATTTTAGGAACTCTTGTGCTATAAGCATCCATGATTTGAGTATTCTGAGATTGTAGAGAAATGTTTTGACCTAATGGTCATTGAGTTTTGAAAACCACTCTACTACATGAGATTACACATTTGATTATTGGGTTCTTATTGAACCATGAGATTATTCTAAAGTGGATTTTCATGAGATGAGCGAGATAATCTAAAGGAAGTAATATTTAGCACCGAGTTGGGTAAGTTACTATGATTACTTGCCCCAGAACTACGCGCCACCGTTGGTTGGGCCTAAGGCCGATATGATTGCTGGGCCTAAGGCCAAGATATTGGGCTCGAGACTGAGATAAGTGATCACTGAATTGAGGTTATACTCCCTGACAATGAGTATGACACTCTTCCCCAACGTGGGGTCTCTTTCTTAGGAGGACAAAACGTTGGACTCCATGTAGCTCGCATGGTTTATGTCGGTTAAGAGAATCTTCCTTAAAACTAAAGCTTCGAGATAAGATATTTTCCTTTGAAACTAAAATATTTTCCCTTGATATGAGTATTTTCCCTAAAGCTTGAAATGAGATATTTTCCTAAAGTGAACGAAATGCCTTCAAGTATGTTCCAAGGTTATATGATTCCGAATTCCAAGTATTTAGTTCAAAAGATTTATGAGTTCTTGAGCATTAAAAAAGTTTTACTCTCCATGAGACATATGCATGAATTGAAAGTATTACTTAAAGTTTCCTTTATCCTTGAGTAATGAGAATAAGAGAAGAGTACAAATTTCAAAGCTAAAGTATAATGACTCACGAGATTGTGTTACATGTTCCATTTTACATGATTCATGAGCTTTGCATTTTATACCTATTCAATCCATGTGAGTCATTACTTATTGCATGCATGATTTGATTAAAGAGTATTGATGTTGTTTTATATAAATGCATGCACCGCCATATACTCATTATATTCTTAAGTGCTGATCCACGTATACGTCTATGTGCTACATTGTCTTCTAATGTAGGTTCAGGTGCTCAGTCCCAACCTCGTCAGTGACTTTAGAGTACCTCTGTATACATTCCTACAGTGGTGAGTCCTCATGATTCGAGGACGTATATTCAGACATCTCAGTATTTGAGAGACTACGTTGTTATTTCTAGTTCATTTCGAGTTAGTTGGGGACCTTTTCCAATGGCT
>NW_025870368.1:0-1151 GCF_002878395.1 Capsicum annuum
TTATGAAAAGTGAGGTTGATTAGGAAACGAGGAGAAATGAAAGCCGGGAAAATGGAAGAGAAAGGTGGAAGATATAGGATATGGAGTAGGGGTTGGGGACTATAATCAAGTGAACCACAGCCTAAACACAAAAAATAACTTTGCATCAAAAGAGTTACCCTCAGACTGACCATTTGATTCCCAAATAACCCAATTAGTAGAGATGGGGTAAACAAGAGCATAATTAAAAGGTTAGCCTATCGTACGAGGTTATAGAGAGTAAAGATTCAGGGAGATCCTTCAAGCTGGGTAGAGACAAGCTTATATATCTAGTTCATTAATAGCTTCACTCCCAAATACTCATTAATGAACAACAATACTTCTCCTTTAATTAGAATTCAATGAACTTCTTATGGAAAGAACGATAAGTTGAGCTTCACTTCACCTGCAAGTTTTATGCACACATGCATCTAAATGTAGCCCATATTTAAGCTGAAACAGGGTAAGAATATTGATTAAGTAAATGGAACACGACCAACTGTTACATATCAGATGAGTTTGTTCATGAACAAGGGAAAATTAGACGAGATCTTACAGGGAGAAACTTTAACTGAATTGCATGGGAAGTACTGAAGTCACTAGATAGTTGTCAAATTAATAGTACACATTCAAGTTTGCACCTTCGAAACAAAAGTTTAATTGCGTAGCCATTTTGCAGCAGTTTATTTAAAAAGTCTCATTAGGACTTATATCCTTATGTAACGGATATAACTGTTGCAAAATGCATGCCATGACAACCGTTTTCTAACTGTTACTATACGTCCAGTTTCTAGTAGTGTTATATCATCTTCACTAAAATTCTTGGTTAACCATGCACCATTAGCTCGGTTGGCAGATCAATGCCACTAATTTCTTTGCCTGAGAAGCTTTTCCTTTTTAGTCTTTTGAAGTGTTGACTTTTGTGCAAAGTTTTCCTCTCCAATTGTGCGTGTGCTTGATTTTTTGTTTTCCTAACTTTCTCCGAGATGCTAAATATGTTGTGCTCGTGTTTCTTGCAGCTAATCTCATAGTGGGTAATGATTATTGGTGGTTTCTTTTTGGTAATATTCCTTATCTCTGTGCATGGGTGAGCATTGGCCTTTTTGATAAGGACCCCAATCCAGTCATCTACG
>NW_025870369.1:0-6476 GCF_002878395.1 Capsicum annuum
GATCTAAGTCATAAGTAGTACCTGTTGCGACAGATGACAAATTTGGCTATGGACCAACGGCTAAGTTGTTATGGCTAGCAGAATCATGAGCCATGAAATGTTCCAAAAAGGACATAGTAGATAATCACGAGTCTTTACTAGTATAAGTAAAAGAATTTTCAAAGAGGATAACATGTCGAGATATTCTCAATAAGTGACGTATTGAATCATAACATAAATCCCCTTTTGGATATCATTGTACCCCCGAAAAGTACATTTAACAGCCTTTGAGGATAATTTATGGCGTTCATGGTATGAAAGAAGAACAAAACATACACAACCAAATACTTTAAGGTACAAATAGTCGGGCAATTTTTTTAAAAGGACAAAATAAGGGCAATATTGTTTGATAACAGACGATGATTGTCTATTTATAAGATAAATAGACTTTTGGATTGCTTCAACCCTAAATGTTTTTGGAACATTTGATGAATCAAGAAGAGCTAAGGTAGTTTCAACAACATGTCTACTCTTACGCTCCACCATACCATTTTGTTCCAGTGTATAGGGGCAAGAACGTTGATGAATAATGCCTTTTTCTTGAAAAAATCTTGTGAGGTTTGCATTTACATACTCTCCTCCCGAATTTGAATGAAAAATCTTAATTTTTTTTCTTAAACTAGGTTTCTATGAGGTTATAAATTTTTTTGTCAATGTTTGGTACCTCAGATTAGTGTTTCAAAAAGAAAACCCATGTATAACGAGATGCTTGAACAATGAACAAGATAAAATACATGCAACCCATACGAGATATAATTGGAGAAGGTCCCTAAACATCACTATGAATTAAATCAAATGGAATAGAATAAGTAGTATTGCTTAATTGAAACGGAAGTTTATATCTCTTTGATTTTTCACAACTCTCACAAGGTAATTTAGAGGGAAAAATTAGTGAGTCTTTACCCAAAAAATTACAGGATTTCAGCATAAAATTTAAACGGGAAGCATGTAGATGGCCTAAACGAAGATGCCATAAAGTCCACATTTTATTTGAAACTTCAATGTTTTTATGATGTTGAAAGAAAGCAATGATGAAATTTTGTGTCCAAAGAAAGAAGAATAAATAACCTGCCAACCTTACGTCCCCTGGCCATCGTTTTCCCTGTCAATATGTTCTTAATAATACAACCATTAGAGGAAAAAATAACAAAACAATTCTATTCTACAAGTTGTCCAACGGATAATACATTCTCAGTAAGTTTTGGTACACAAAGAACTTATGAAAATGGTTTAATAGAACCCATAGCCGATGTAGATAAAACATGGCCATTTGCAGGAAAAATTTCATGCGTGGTGTCACACCCCTTTTTTTAACTCCAAAAAGATTTGATTTTAAGTTTCTACAGGGTTACAAAAATAAAGATTTGTTTTCATAAAGGATTATTTACATTCAAAACTCAGAGTCGCCACTTGGCATAAATCTGGTGTGCCAAGTCACCTTTGGAAATCCTTTTTAAAAAAAATGATTTTGACTCTAACACTGATCCACGAACAGAGATTCCGACTAAGGAATTTTGTTGACCGAGGGGAAGGTGTTAGGAACCCCTCGATCTCATGGTTTGACCACGGATACTTGGTAGAGTGTATCGGTTAATTTGATACTATGAATGTACAAACCACACAAAAACAGGTAAAAACAATCACACAAACAAACAAAACAAAATGAATAAAAAATATAATGTCCAGTCCAAGTTATACAGTCCATAAATAAAAAATACGAAAATATAAATCCTATTCTAGATTAATCCTAAACTATGTTCCAATGTTTTACCCGACACCACAGGCCTTCATCACGATCATCTTCCGCCACCATGATACGTCGGGGCATTCCTCGGTGAATAAATACAATGAGCCTCGGGGAATTTCCCGGCTAAATGATTACATTTGAATTAAATACGATAAACTAACAACAAACATTCACATGCACATTTAAACATTCAAAACATTCAATAAACACATCACTCCTAGATTTTTGCCCACCCGAACCTTTATTGCCTATCCATTTCAACAGGTCATAAATCTATCACATTCATGCTTATTCTAAATTAAAAAACAATAAACCAAAGTTAATCTACATTCCACTTTTATCAATTTCTCCATTTCCACCCAGAATTCCCTTTTAACACCAAATTTCCACAATTCACGATTGATTATTTTAAGCACCGACCTTCAATATGATATAACATCCATCATTCACATCATGCACAAATTAAGATAAAAATCGGGACGCTATCAATCAATCACACAAAAATCAAGAATTAACTAAGAATAAGATTAGAGAGATGGACCTTAAATTGAGTGTTTTGAACTGTGATTATTATTTGATGAAACTTTTGATTTCAAATTGAGCAGATGACAAGAGCTTATGAACTGAACCTCATCGGAACCTCAACAAACAGTTACATCTCCGCATTTTTCCACGACCCTTTTGTTTTCCGCTGATCCGAAACCAAAAATCATAAGAGAAATAGACAAACAAATCAAAAACCAAGCCGTTATCAGAGAAAACTAAGAAAAACTGTGAGATATGTCTCTGGATTTTTGACCCGATCTCTCCAGAATCTGCTGGTTTGGTTGTTTCTCTATAGTTAGCAGTGATGGAGACCCATTTCTATCTTTGATGGTTCCTGAATCTGCTGAACGAACATGGATTTCAGCAATTTTGTGATTAAACCGATCAAACATCGACTACAAACCAACTTAGGCAAAATTTCATCGAAACCCAAGAGAGATGATCGAATTTCTCAAAAATCACTTCATTCTCGACCCTTTTTCATAGTATCTACGCGTGAGTGCAGATATTATGAGGATTTTGAATATGGATTCCCCTAATTGCTCATTGGAATATAATCATGAGTATATAGCTGAGTGTGTGTTTGATTATCGGTGGTGTATGATGTGTGCGCCTCACAATTTTAGTGAACGGTGGTGTATTCAATATGTGGGTATGGTATGTGTATGTGAGATGGTGTTGATGATGAAGTGGGTGTGTGGTGTGTTGTCAACTTTTAATAGGGAGGTTTGTTAATTTGTTATTAAGAGAACATTGGGGATTGGGTTTGTTATTTTTTATCATTTTGTGAAAAAGAATTATAGAATGAGTAAGGGTATGTGGTAAGGTGAGATAAAAAATAAAATAAAATAAAGCTTCAGGAGGGATAAAATTAAGTGTCTACATTATGCCCATGTAAACATAAAGTGTTTTCAGACAAAGAAGTAGACAACAAGATAGAATTTTGACCCGACCGTTATTCAAAAGCAAGTAAAAGAAAGACAGACACAACCTAGTCTTTACTTTGGACAAACTACCCATCCCAAGTTATGTAGGAATCAAGTCCCCTGTGGTTCAAGCATTGAAAAGCAAAGGCTGTACCGAGTTGGACAGTTGAGTGAGCCCCTGTCGGGGTTCCGGTCCGCGACTCTGTCATTACATAAAAAATGAAAATTACAAGTTAAAACATAAATGAAATTACAAAATCCTATCTATGTAGCTTATTTTTGACTCTTGACTTGGGTTTCATCACCCTATTCTTCAGGCGGGCTCCTGACTTTGCAATTTCTTCAACTTATTGCCTGACTTTCAGTTTCTTTGCCTTGTTCTCCATGTGGGCTCCTGACTTGCTATTTTTCAATCTGTTGACTTTCAATTTCTTCACCTCGTTGCTTGACTTTCAAATTCCTCACCATGTTGCTTGACTTTCAACTTGTTCACCATGTTGCTTGACTTTTCATTTATTTGCCCTGTTCTTTAGGCGGGCTCCTAAAATTACATCAAAAATAAAAAAAAAATTATCCCAAACAAAGATTATTATAAAGAGATTTAATTTGCCAGAAAGGTGAAGTCCAAACACAAGAATTAAATTTTTCCCCAGTTTACCATCAGAAGACTTTTGGGAAAGTCACATCATATCTACTTGCATGTTGCAATGATGAATCAAGACTTTGACGAAGAAAGGCATCTCTTGAGAGTAAAATTAAATAACCAAGACTAGGAAGTGAATCTCCTAAGAATTAAAGTGAGGGATTCTGACTAGAAAGTACATCTTCAAGATACAAGTTCAAGTTAAAAAATATTCCACTTGACTAATGAAAACTAACAAGGAAATGCATCTCCTAAGGGTTAAGTGCAATAACTCGACTAGAAAGTGCATTTTCTTGAAATCCAGGGGACTGACTCAACTAGGAAGTACATCTACTAGGAATTAAGAGGACTGACTCGACTAGGAAGTACATCTACTAGGAATCAAGGGGGCTAACTCAAATAGAAAGTACATCTACTAAGAATCAAGGGGACTGACTCAACTAGGAAGTACATCTACTAGGAATCAAGACATAATTTAGGAAGTACATCACCTAATAATCAAAATTTGAATTACCCAATTAAGGAGGTACGCCTCCTTACCAATGTTGCTTGAATTACAAAAACAAGGGAGTGCGTCTCCTTACCAATGACGCTTGACTAACTTAAACTAGGAAGTGCGTCTTCTTACAAATTATACTTGAATTATGAAAACAAAGAAGTGTGTCTCCTTACCAATCCCGCTTAAAATTACTTAAACAAGGAAGTGCGTCTCCTCACAAATTCCACTTGCATTGCTCAAACAAGGAAGTGTGTCTCCTTACCAATGTTGCTTGAATTACCCAAACTAGGAAGTACATCTACTTACAAATGTTTCATAAATTAACCAAACAAGGAAGTGCGTCTCCTCACAAATGCCACTTGCATTGCTCAAACAAGGAAGTGTGTCTCCTTACCAATATTGCTTGAATTACCTAAACTAGGAAGTGCATTTACTTACAAATGTTTCATAAATTAACCAAACAAGGAAGTGCGTCTCCTTACAAATGTTTCTTGAATTAACCAAACAAAGAAGTGTGTCTCCTTACAAATATTTCTTGAATTAACCAAACAAGGAAGTGTGTCTCCTTACAAATGTTGCTTGAACTACTCAAGAAAATGCGTATCCTAGGGGTTAAATGTAATGACACAACTAGAAAGTAACTTTTCTAGGAATAAAGGTTCAATTTAGGAAGCGCATCACCTAAGGGTTAAATGGAATGACTCAACTAGAAAGTGCAACTTCTAGGAGTGAAGGTTCAATTTAGGAAGTGCATCACCTAATAAGTGAACCTAAATTACTCAGATAAGGAGGTGAATCTCCTAGGGATGAAATGCAATGACTCAACTAGAAAGTACCTTTTTAGGAGTAAACGCTTAAGTTAGAAAGTGAACCACCTAACAAGAGAAACTTGAATATCCACCAAGGAAGTGTCCCCTAAAGGTCAGGTTGAAGGTTGAATTTAGGAAGTGTATCACCTAATAAATGAACCTGAGTTACTCGGAGCTTTCACATGGTTTTGATCACCGAACTTATACATCAACCTTTCCTCTTGCATTTGTAGAAGTGAGAAATTACGGCCTTTGATGTTTAGGCTCTGAAATCCTTGATCTAAATGCAACATGTGTTCCTATTTCATACAAAGAAAACTTGTCAGTTTAAAAACATGGTGATTGGTTTGTGGTTTTAGCTTTCGCAGCAATCGCTCTTGCCCCTGTCATATTTAATCTTGCTTTCAACCATTAGCATGTGTCATTGACTTGCTGCATCATTGACCCAAACTTAGATTATTAAGAGTGACTCTAAAACAAAAACAGTATCTCTGCTTTTCCATGCTCCTCAGATAAACACTTTGAAACTTGGTATTTCTATGAGTTCTCAAACTTGTCTGTTCACAAACTTTTTGTATGCCTTAATTTGGCTCACAATCATGTCTCTTTCATGTGCTAGCTTTTGTCTTGCCTTGTGCAATTGAAGAAGCTGGTAGCTAGTTTTGAAATCTTTTCTCACTTATTTACACATGGACTTGACTCAAAGATAAAGAAAAATGACAATGATTTTTTTTTGGATAACTGACTCAAGAAAATAAAAAAAATAAAAATAATGGGAAGAAAGAAAAGGCAATGAATGTCCCCATTTGGAACAAAGAAATGAAAAATTTATCTAGAAATGACAGTCAACTCTAATGATTACACCATGCATTTTGGATTAAGTTGCTTGATCTTTTCATCAAAACTTTCTACCAATGTTCTTGAGTTAATGGCCCTGAAACTGAATTACTTCCTTGGGCCAATTGCATTTGGAGACCTCATTCGGCTAGTGGAGCCTTGAAGGGTTTTCTCCAATAAGCCTTTCTCATTTTCTTTTTCTCAGCTCACTATTGCATTATGCTGTCTGTGAGGGTTTTCACTAATGAGCCTCTTATTTTCATTTATCTCAACTCACAGTCGTCTTATGGTGAGGGTTTTCACCAATAAGACTCTCTCATTTTTATTTCTCTCTACTTACCATCGTCTTATAGTTCCCGTGAGGATTTTCATCGATAAAACTGTCTTATTTTCATTTCTCTCAACTCACAGTCATCTTACAATGCCCGTG
>NW_025870370.1:0-4715 GCF_002878395.1 Capsicum annuum
TGATTTGTATTTGTTTGTTGAGAAAGTGCCACAAATAACTATAATTTAGAATATAATTATGAATGTAGTTACATCTCGTGTATTTATAAACATAATTACATTTTACTGTATGAAGCGAATAAAAATCGAATCAATAAAAAAAATTATATTTAAGTGGTGAATGTTAATTGCATTATGGGGTATCAGTTAAAACGCATAAAACATTTATTTTTTCGCATTTTTAAAGGGTATATATTACGTATATGCTATAAAATTTAAATGTAACACATTTCATAATTTTTTGAAATTGCAACTATATATTATAACTTTAGTCATATTTGTCACATCGCCTCTGAAATAAATTTATGATTAAAAATTTCAAATGAATTTTCCTATTATATTGAATTTGTTGGATTTAATGAGGATAAGATTGAATTCAATTACTTACAAGTTACAATTTAAAGTATTTAGCCAAATTAAGCATGTTTTTGTCCAATTTATTCATTATATTTATTCTCTCTAATCAGTCTCATTTTTAGCTGGTCAACTTAGTAAAAATAAATGTCCTAAATTAATTGATTACTTACTAAATCAAGATAAAATTAATTAAATATTTTTTTCCGTGTAATTAATATAATTAAACTTTGGAGGTTTAAACAAATTCTCTTTATCTTCATTCATACGGATAAATGGTGTAATATTAAAGTTGATTATTCCATTAATAATTTTTTAAATACCGTGCAAAATAAAAAATGTTCAACAAATATGAGATGATGAAACTATTTAAATTATTATTAACCTTAAATACATCTATTAATACAATTAAATTGATCAAATTTAGTTAATCAATCTACTAATTTCAATACTTTTGAAAGTCTAGAATAATTATCTATTATTCTGATATTTTTTTTCCATGTCATCATTGGTTACATTAAGCTATATCTTTCTTGACCATAATCCAATGTTTCATTTATTTAAACGTTTCAATGTTTCATTTATTTAAATGTTTTTCTCTTAATAATTCTAAAAAAAAAAAAATAGGATTTTCCATTTTAATTGTTTAAGAAAATAATTGAAAAGGAGAAACAAAACGAGGAAACTTACATTTTTTTGTTAATTATGACTTTTATATTGTAATTTTGGTTTAAATACTTGTCACATCGTGTTTGACGTAAATTTATGATTAAAAATTTAAGTGAATTATTTACAACAACAACATACCCAGTGTATTCCCGCCTAGTGGGGTTTGGGGTGGATAGAGTGTACGCAGACCATACCACTACCTCAGGAGACATAGAGAGGTTATTTTCGATAGACCCCAGACTTAGGACCGATAACAGTATAACAAACATAAAAGATAAGTGTATATAAACTAGTATGGTACCCAAGACAAACTAACAGTATAACAAATACAAAAGATAAGTGCATATAAACTAGTGCGGTATGCAAAATAAACTACCACTGCTAGCCACGAACAAGAAACTCCAGACACAGAGGAGCGCTCCCATACTATTATCGACGCACTCCCACCCTCTAACCCTCTACCCTAATTTACGTCATCCACACCTTCCTATCAAGGGTCATGTCCTCCGTAAACTGTAACTACTCCATATCATGCCTAATCACCTTTCTCTAATATTTCTTCGGTCTATCTCTACCCTGCCTAAATCCATTCATATCCATTGTCTCACACCTCCACACTGGAGCATTAGAGCCCCTCCTCATCACGTGCCTTAACCAACGTAACCTTACTTCTTGCATCTTATCCTCCACTGAGACAACTCCCACCTTCTCCCGAATAATCTTATTCCTTACCCTATCTTTCCTGGTATGTCCACACATCCATCGCAACATTTTCACCTCCACCACCTTCAACTTTTGGATGTGGGAGTTCTTAACTAGCCAACACTCCGCTCCATATAACATAGCCGGCTGGATTACCACTGTGTAAAACTTACCTTTAATCTTGGGTGGCACCTTTAATGGTGAACTCCTGCATAGAACACCTAGGATTTTGATGCTCTATCTTAACCTGCTAACATGTAGAGCACTTAGCCACAAAAGCTGCAACATCTCTCTTTATTCCACCCCTCCAATAGATCTCTCGCAAGTCGCGGTACATCTTAGTGGGCCTTGTATGAATAGAGTATCGTACACCATGTGCCTCTACGAGAATTTACTGCCTCAAGTCATCCACATCTAGAACACAGAGGCGACCCTAAAAACGAAGGACACCATCTCCCCCTTAGGAGAAAACCTCAACCTTCTGACCTCTTACTGACTCTTTCAACTTGACTAGGCTAGGATCTCTATCTTATTTTTCTTTCACCTCGAAAACTAGAGATGATTCTGAACTACTCTGAACACATACACTACCCTCTAAAGAATCAACTAAGCGAACGCCTAGTATGGTAAGCTGATGGACTTTCTAAGCTATCTTCTTCTTACTATCCTCAACGTGAGAAACACTACCTATGGAGAGTCTATTGAGAGCGTCGGCCACAATGTTGGCCTTGCCCAAATGGTAAAGGACACTCATATCATAATCTTTCTAAAGCTCTAACTACCATCTTTTTAGGAAAAGACATACTGGAACTCTTATGATCTGTGAAGACATCTACATGAACTCCATAGAGATAATTCCTTCAAATCTTCAAGGCAAATCTATGGTTGCTAACTCAAGATCATGAGTAGAATAATTCTTCTCATAGGGATTTAACTGTTTAGAGGCGTAGGACACAACCTAAACCCACTCTATTTGAGATAATATATAACGGAACACCATATAATCTAACCAACTCCCTGATGTAGAGTTTGGCATAATCCTCGGCTGAATAAGAGGTATGGACTAGAAGGAAATACGCTGACTTAGTCATCCTGTCTACAATGACCCAAATTGAATCATGTTAATGACGAGTTAGAGGCAAACCCATGACAAAATCTATGTTCACTTCTTCCGACTTCCAAGTAGGAATGGTGAACTCCTGTATGGAACCACTAGGCTTTTGATGCTCTATCTAAACCTGCTAACATGTAGAGCACTTACCCACAAAAGCTGTAATATCTCTCTTTATTCCACTCCTCCAATAGATCTCTCGCAAGTCGCGGTACATCTTAGTGGCCTCCATATGAATAGAGTATCGTACACCATGCGCCTCTACAAGAATTCGCTGCCTCAAGTCATCCATATCTAGAACATAGAGGCGACCCTAAAAATGAAGGACACCATCTCCCCTTTAGGAGAAAACCTCAACCTTCTGACCTCTGACTGACTCTTTCAACTTGACAAGGCTGGGATCTCTATCTTATTTTTCTTTTACCTTGAAAACTAGAGATGATTCTGAACTACTCTGAACTCATACACCACCATCTGAAGAATCAACTAAGCGAACGCCTAGTATGGTAAGCTGATGGACTTTCTAAGCTATCTTCTTCTTGCTATCCTCAACGTGAGAAACACTACCCATGGAGAGTCTATTGAGAGCGTCGGCCAAAATGTTGGCCTTGCCCAAATAGTAAAGGACACTCATATCATAATCTTTCTAAAGCTCTAACTACTTTCTCTGACAAAGATTGAGATCTTTTTAGGAAAAGACATACTGGAGACTCTTATGATCTGTGAACACATCTACATGAACTCCGTAGAGATAATTCCTTCAAATCTTCAATGCAAATCTATGGTTTCTAACTCAAGATCATGAGTAGAATAATTCTTCTCATGGGGCTTTAACTGTCTGGAGGCGTAGGACATAACCTAAACCCATTCTATTTGAGATAATATATAACGGAACACCATGTAATCTGACCAACTCCCTGATGTAGAGTTTGGCATAATCCTTGACTGAATAAGAGGTATGGACTAGAAAGAAATAAGCTGACTTGGTCATCCTATCTACAATGACCCAAACTGAATCATGTTGATGACGAGTTCGAGGCAAACCCATCACAAAATCTATGTTCACTTCTTTCGACTTCCAAGTAGGAATAGTGAACTCCTGTATGGAACCACTAGGCTTTTGATGCTCTATCTTAACCTGCTGACATGTAGAGCACTTAGACACAAAAGCTGCAACATCTCTCTTTATTCCACTTCTCCAATAGATCTCTCGCAAGTCGCGGTATATTTTAGTGGACCCTGTATGAATAGAGTATCGCACACCATGTGCCTCTACAAGAATTCACTTCCTCAAGTCATCCACATCTAGAACACAGAGGTGACCCTAAAAATAAAGGACACCATCTCCCCTTTAGGAGAAAACCTCAACCTTCTGACCTCTGACTGACTCTTTTAACTTGACTAGGCTGGGATCTCTATCTTATTTTTCTTTCACCTCAGAAACTAGAGATGATTCTGAACTACTCTGAACACATACACCACCCTCTGAAGAATCAACTAAGCGAATGCCTAGTATAGTAAGTTGATGGACTTTCTATTCTATCTTCTTCTTGCTATCCTCAACATGAGAAACACTACCCATGGAGAGTCTATTGAGAGCGTTGGCCATAATGTTGGCCTTGCCTAAATGGTAAAGGACACTCATATCATAATCTTTCAAAAGCTCTAACTACCTTCTCTGACAAAGATTGAGATCTTTTTAGGAAAAGACATACTGGAGACTCTTATGATCTATGAAGACATCTACATAAACTCCGTAGAGATAATTCCTTCAAATCTTCAAGGCAAATCTATGGTTGCTAACTCAAGATCATGAGTAGAATAATTCTTCTCATGGGGC
>NW_025870371.1:0-2715 GCF_002878395.1 Capsicum annuum
CAATCATTGCATTAGACAAAGAGTATGAAGGATATCCATTGGACCAGTTAATAAAGCCGATTTATAATGATAAAAATTTCGTGGATACTGAAAATCCCCTCAAAACCAGAAGATATTATAAAGCTATCCTAGTCGACACTGATTCTATTGAGGTCGAGCACTCTATAAATGAGCGGAATCCAGAATATATTGATTATTCTAGATTCACTATTAAAAGGGTATTAACCCCTTTCAACTGGTTTGCGGATCACCTGCATACACCAATCTCACTATCCTTGCCTCACAGGCTACAAACGTATAACTGGTATGACTATAAGTTGGCATGGTTCAATTTTTTATATGTCAGGCCAGGACACACCTGGTTTATTAAATATTGTCCAACAATGGTAGATGCCATTATTCCTAGATGGTTTTATGAATGGTGGATCTATTTTGGAGGAATCAAAGAAATCCTTCCCCAACAATTTATTAATCGGTTCACGGATTTCTGTACAAAAGAAGGGTGTGTAACCCTTCCAGAGCACATTTAGATGTGAAAATTCTTTATCAAGAAATGAGTTTCCTATATCATTTTGCTGGAATTTCGCTAAAGGGGAACAAGACCGAATCAAATATTTATCCAAAGATATAAAAGTCAAAGGATGGACCCCCAAGCCAGCAGCACCAAAAACTCCAGACAAGGAGAAAACAACAACTTCCTCAACCACCGCCTCACACAATAAGAAGGCCCTCAAGGAGAAATTAAAGAAGGCTTTACAAGATATGGAAAGCCAAGAAACTAATGAGGAAGAAGTATTACAACTTCTAGAAGAAGCATCCTCAACAGGGAGTAGTGATAATAATGGAGATATGCTCAATCCTAAAGGGATAGCTATGGCCTATTTGGACCCCTATTAAGAATAGGGAAATGCTCCTTCGAGAGTAGAGGTTCAAAGAACCGGAATTACTTTTCGAAAGGGCAATTTACTATTCCTAACTAGAATCCAAAAGCCACATGCTTTTCCAAAAGGAAAAGACACCATCCAGTTTGCTTTTCTAAAAGCTAAATGGAATCTAATGCTTTTCCAAAAGGAAAAAGACACAGTCCCATCTGCTTTTCTAAAAGCCAAATGGAATCCAATGTCCTAGAGGATAAGGCATTCAATCAGCTTTTCTAAAAAGCAAAAGCACTGAGAAATAATCCTAGCCTTACACTTGTATGCATAAGATGTACATTATTATCTTCCTATGGTCTATGTAAGACTTGTTGTAAAACTAGACAACGCATCAGAAATTTCCACACATACTAGAAATTCTCTTTTGCCCGATCTCTTGTAACCCATTTTGTAATGTTTTCATTGAAGTTTGAATAAATTTGTAAGTTGTTTAATCATACTCTCTACTTTACATATTGTTTCATTATAAATTCTTAAGATTGTTTTCACGATCCTTTTCTTGGTAGTTGAGGTACTTCAAAAATCATAGAAGTACATAGTTTTCCTTTCTTTCCTTATCACAGATCTATATCCAGGAGGGCATAGGTGGAAGAATATACTATATATACTTTGGTAATCCTAGGTCCTCACATCTTCCAACTCAAGTTAAGGGGTGAGGGTCCCTAAAATCAGAGCAAAAAAGAGAAAGGTGGACTCAGGTAAGTCAACCCAGCATGGCATAGATTATTATAGACCTTCATTAGCCTGCCCCATCGATGACATCTCAAGTAAGATTCAATAGGTTAGGGAGCTCATTTCTAGGTTACCACAGGGGCCAGGAAAGCCATCCACCGCTCCCTACTTATATGTAATTTAGTCGAACTATGACACTTATCGGGAGAAGCAGAAGAAGTAACAAGCCACTATTTCCAAGTTAGAGATAGACTACTCAGCCTTATCCTAAGCACACAAGGACCTTAGGGACTCCAATGATAAGATAAGGAAGAGTGAGAACAAGAGGGATAAGTTTTTTAGCAAAATCTGAAAGGGGATAAAGGGCCTATGGAAGGTCTGAAACCCCAAGATATATTGCCTTCTCTGTGAATAGAGAGTGATGATGAGGCCTCTGCTTATTGGTCAATCGATGATACTAGTGGTGATGATACTAAGTCAGTAAAAGAGGATAGCTCTTGATGTAGATTTAGGGAGACCCCTCTTTCTCTTAATTTATTAAACATGTTGTAAGGACACTGCATTCCTTTTAGTTGGGGGTGCCCCTAGATTTGTATTATTTTTGTGATGGGTTTCTTGAGATTTCTTTTTACGCAATTTTGGGATGACAACTTGGATATTTTTTTGTTTTGTTTTTGGGATGCTATATATTTAGGCACTCTGATAGTGCCCACATTTTATGGATTATCATGGTTGCTAGTTTTAGTTTTTCTTCTACTTTAATATTATTGTGATGTTGGTGATTTATGACTAGCTCTACCCTATGACAGATTCAGTCTAGACATTCTTAAGGGTAAAGGATCATGTTTGTGTTTTGAGACATTGATATAGGGGAAATCTGAGTACCCGTAGCATAAATATCATCAATGCAAAGGAAGTCTGTGAAGCCGTATGGTTGGTTTTCCCAATTTGACCTGAAATATAATACTAAGACTATGGTTTTATCCATAACCTAGCAAATCGAGCGTAGTGCAAATGGTAAATAAACAACCCCCTCTATCAAAAAATTTTCAAAATTCAAAGGCATGGACGTGAGCAGCATTGTAACAAAACTTCTTCTCTTTTTATG
>NW_025870372.1:0-4581 GCF_002878395.1 Capsicum annuum
TAACTAGCAAGGTCCCTTTGTTGTGAAGAAAGTGTTGCCCAATGGAGTCTTATATTTAACAGATACTGAAGGCAAAATGGCAGAAATGTCTATCAATGCTGATGCGGTCAAAAGATATTATGTATGATATTTGATCCTTTGTTGATTTTATTGCATGTTTAGTACTTGCATTTTTGAAGATTGATATGATGAAGGCATTTTATTCTTCTATTCAAACATTGTGTCATCCTTTGTTTACCCGTTTGAGCTTTATTTTATTTTTCTTTCATATCCCCCTTTTGGAATCAAAATAGAGTCAAAGATAACTGTCAAGAAAATAAGAATAAAAGAAAGTTCGAAAATAAAAGAAAAATCAAATCAAAACAAAGAATAAGATGATAGAACTACGTCCGACCTGATTCTCCTCTCTCGGGAGTGACATACATAGCTGCCCTATTTCGGGCTCGGTCCAACCAAATAAAGATTTAAGATTCATCCAGTCAACAAAACTGGGGCATGAGTTAATGTGTTGTTTGATTCGATTCCAAAAGTTGTAAGTCCCATCCCCACTTCAAGTATCATTTGAGCCCCTTACCATCTTTTCTAACCTTAACCAAAAGCCAAGTTACAACCAAAGAAAGTCCTTCAGATCAATTTTTGATAATGTTAAGGCTAAGTATGAAATAGATATGATGATACATTGTGAGGTACCACTTGTCTCCCTCAGCATAAGAAATCAGGAAAGAAATACAAAAATGTGAGATTCTTATTGGTGAAAACCCCCGTGGGCATCATAAGGCGATGGTGAGTTGAGAGAAATGAAAATGAGAGAGTCTTATTGGTGAAAACCCTTGCAGGCATCATAAGGTGATGGTGAGTTGAGAGAAACGAAAATGAGAGAGTCTTATTGGTGAAAACCCTTGCAGGCACCATAAGCCGATGGTGAGTGGAGAGAAATAAAAATGAGAGAGTCTTATTGGTGAAAACCCTCACGGGCACCGTAAGGCGATGGAGAGTTCAAGAGAAAAGTGAAAAGTGAAAAGTGAAAAGAAAGAGATTTGTTGGCGAAAGTCTTTCAAGATGTCGTCAATCGAATGTGATGTATGAGTCCAATGGATTTGAAGAAGCGGCTCAGCGGCAAAGGCACGAACTCAATAATAAATGGGAAGTTTGGATAGGGAGATCAGGCAGCTCAATCCAAAATACATGTCATACTCATTGAAGTTGGTTGTCGTATTCAGATAAGTTTTCTTTTTGAATCTGGGACATTGCCCTTTTCTTTCATTTACATATTCATGCTTTTTGTCTTTCTTATGTCATTTATCAAAATAAAAGTCACCATTATTTCTTTACATTTTATGTCAAGTCTGTGTCAACACAAGCGAGAAAGGATTTCAAAATTTACTACCAGTCTTTCCAATTATATGAGGAAAAGCCAAGGAACAGCACAGGAAGAAATATGATCGTAATTTAACATGAAGCAAAGGAAGTCTATCAACCGACAGGCTATTGGATTCGTAGAAACATTTAGATTTGGGAAAAGAGTGCACCTCAGGGGCATGGTAAAATGGAAACCCATTGTTTGAGTCAGAACTCATTTCCCTCAATCTGGGTCCGGGTCAATGATGCGGCAAGACAGGGAAAGTGTTAGCGATTTAGAACAAAGATGAAAGGAATGAGTGCTGGGCAGATACCTGAGAAGCCAAGATCTGCCGGCCACCACTAAGTTTTTAACTGACAAATTTTCTTTGTTGATATATGGGCAAATTCGCTTCACTTAATTCAGCAATCGTTGGAAATGCACATCCGTGGGACTTTACTTTCTGTTCAGGACCCTCCTGAAAAATGGGATTTTACTTTCTGTTCAGGACCCTCCTGAGAAATGGGAATTTACTTTCAGTTCAGGACCCTCCTGAAAAATGGGATTTTACTTTATGTTCAGGACCCTCCTGAAAAATGGGATTTTACTTTATATTCAAGACCCTCCTGAAAAACAGGAATTTACTTTCAATTCAGGACCCTCCTAAAAAATGGGACTTTACTTTCTGTTCAGGACCCTCCTGGAAAATGGGACAACGCTTTCAAAAATGAAATACTACTTTATTATAATTCTTGTTTGGGATAATTTTCGTTCTAGTTTTAATTTTGGGTTTCAGGAGGCCGCCTGAAGAACAGGGTGATGAAATAGCAAGTCAAAGGCTCGCCTGGAGAACAGAGTGAAGAAATGAAAGTCAAGCAATAAAGTGCTGGAATAGCAAGTTAGGAACCCGCCTGGAGAATAGGGTAAAGAAATGAAAAGTCATGCAACAAAGCGAAGTAATTGAAAGCCAAGCAACAAGTTGAAAGAAATTGCAAGTCAGGAGCTCGCCTGAAAAATAGGGTGATAAAAGTCGAGTTAAGAGCCAACAGAAGCTGTATAGGATTTTTGTAGTTTTGTTTATGTTTTAACTTGTAATTTTCACTTTTTGATGTAATGATAGAGCCGCGGAACGGAACCTCGATGGAACCTCACTCGACTCTCCAACTCGGTATAGTCCACTTCTCTTCCAATCCTTTGAAATACCCGTGACTTTATTCTTTCATAACTTGGGTAGGAAGGATGTTTTAAGTCAAGAACCGTTTGTCCTTCTTCCTTCTGTTTCTTTCTTTGAATAATGGTCGGGTCAAAATTTGGTCTCGCTGTCTACTTCTTTGCCTGAAAACACTTCGTGTTTACATTCAAAGGGGGCATGATGTAGACACCTAATTTCGTCCCTCCCCGATATCGTTTTTACCTATTGTTTACCTTATCCTACCGTGTACCCTCACCCGTGTGACAATCCCTCCACAAAATGACAAAAATAACAACCCCCTAACTAATTTTGTTTTATCCTAATATTCTAACAACCCACCCAATTAAAAAACAACACCTACCTACCCTATCCTAACAAACTCTACCCCACCTCAACACTACCCCCTACTCCATATGACCCCAACTACCTCACCACTACCCCACCCTCACCTCATATATACACACACAAAAAGAACATGGAAGGGGGGCCATTTTTTTTAATCAAAAAGAAAAAAATAGAGAGCATTCCACTCTCTTCTTTCTTTCTTCCTCACAATTTCACTATAAAAACACATCCATACACACGCACACCCATACCAAAGATCGTAAAAAAAATGGTGAAAAACAGTGAAAGGCAAGAGGAAACAGTGAGATCGAGAAGATAGTGAGAGATCGGAGAGAGAGGTATTTCTGGTGAGATATCACCGGAAAACGCTAAAGCCATCTTCTTTTTCCCGTTTGTCGATAATACCGATCTTACCGGAGCTCCGGTGTAGTGAAAACATGACATCCAGCCCTTTGTTCCGTCCGAATCCGCGTCAAACCATTTTTCCGACCGCGGAATCTGGTCTGTTTTCATGGTTGTCATCGTCATCTGCGTCGTCGGAGAGGAAACAGTGAGATACAAAAGGGAGTGACAGATCGAGAGAGATAGAGAAATTAGAGTTGTCGCGCTTGAGCTACTGTTCCGGCGAGGCTCATCTTTTTTCGGCGAGTTCTTAGCCAGAAACAGAGAGCCAGATTGAGAGAGATTGGTCAGAGAAAACATGAATCAAGAGAGAAGGAAAACAAGGAGAGAAAGAGAGAAAACTAATGGTGGCTGACTGCTCCGGCGATGTCTCGCCGGAAAAACGTTAATGCCGCTCAGAATCTGATCTAATTCTCCCTTTTCTGTTCTTTTTTTGAGCTCGTCGGAGTTCCATTAGCTTCGTCTTATTTCGGGAAATGCTGAAACGATGACAGTTACTCCAATTCCGGTGAGATTCATACAAGGATAGTTGGAAATTGGTGGTTTGGGGTTTCGAATTTGAGATCTTGGGTTGTTTTTGATTTCTATTCGGGTTTGCGGTCATTCATTGTGAGGCTTTTCGTTGTTTTCCAAATCTGTCTGGTTGAATTCGATATCGAGTTTGGAGTTGTTGGTTATCGAGGTTCAAATCGAGAGTTTTGGATTCGGCTTTGTCTTTTGATCACATATTTTGGCACAATAAAAGCTTCAATCGAGGTCCAACTCTACACTTTCTCTCATCTATTTTAGTATTTGCGATGTTTCGTATTTCAAATTGGATGTTCGTGTGTGGTTTGATCTTCGTTGGTGATGAATAACTGTTTGTATTGATTGGTTGTTGATTTCATTGGTTACGATTGTGTGTGACGTGAATGATGAATATTGAGTTTATAGTGATTGTGGATTGTTGAAATAGTAATCGTGATTGTAGAAAATTTGTGTTAAAATAAATTGGGGGTGGGAATTAAAAATTGCTAAAATGAATGTTGATTAATTTTGATGCATGGATAATGTTAAACATGATAGAATTGTGATATGTTGAACTTGGATAGGAAAATGTAGGCCGAGTAGTCAAATTTAGAAATAACGATTTATCGAAATATTTGAATATGTGCGTGAATGGTTCGTTTTACTTTATCGTACGAAAAGCTTCAATTGTATAATTTGGCCGGGGAATGCCCCGAAGTATCTATATATATTTATTCACCGGGGAATGCCCTGAGGTATCATGTACCCGGAGGACGTTCGTGATGAAGGCCCGCGG
>NW_025870373.1:0-1015 GCF_002878395.1 Capsicum annuum
TGTTTTCGGGATAAAAGCTAAGTGGGATGAATTACTTAGGAAAATGAACAGAATTAAGAGGAAAGTAGTTCCGATGATATGAGCGATGGAACGTCGCTCATACAAGGGACCGTCGGTCAATACCGTCGCCAAGAAGCAAAAGACCAGGCCACTAAAATCATGCAATGGTCCCATGCGACAGACTGTCGGACATTGGACGGACCGTCGGAAGACACCATCTTTGCTAAGCAGAAGATAAAAGTACTGGAACTCTACGATGGTAGCCAGCGATGGATCATTGGGCATGCAACGTACCGTCGCTGTGCACCATTGTTGTCAAGCAAGCAGCAACAGCAGTACCTTTCTATGGTTCCAAGCAGCATACCATCAGCTATGTGACGGACCATCGACCTCCACTATCGTACATGATGCGACAATCTCAATTTTAAATTTTGAAACCCTGGGCTCTGAATACCTATAAATACTAAGTGATCGGGTTTATTTTGTATCTTATCTTAGACATTGTCTTAGCCTCCATCTTAGCTTAGTTTTTTTCATCTTTTCTTAACTACCTTTGACTCATCTAGTTCTCTACCTTTTATTTTTATTCTATTTTCTAGTTCATTGTAACTGAGCATATTGTGGGAAGTGAGCATTAGGTTTTGGTTTTACTCATTTCATTATTATTGAAGATTCAAGAACACATTCTTGTAACCATTGTAAGTAAACTTTGATTTTCTTATGAACAATACAATGATGTTTTCTAGTTCTTTCATGGAAATGTGTGGCTAATCTCCCATAGCTGGGTTATAGGAGCCTTGATGTGAATAACTAGTATGGGTTGTGAATCTGCTTAAGTTCCATAAGTAATCAATATTGCATTAACCTTTCTGTTCTTTACTGATCTTTCTTGACTTCAACTTAGTAGAATGAGCACTACAACATCACTTGTCTGAGAGAAAGGTGTTGTTAGGTTACTTCAATGAAGAAATCAATTGTCGAGAGGAAATTTCTTGTCGAGCAACGTAACGATCTC
>NW_025870374.1:0-1611 GCF_002878395.1 Capsicum annuum
TTTCGGTGATGTGCAGATGGTGTTATTAGGCGCTATGTACCAGATGTAGAGATGCTGAATATTTTGGAAGCATGCCACACTTCACCTATTAGTGGTCACCATGCAGGTGACCACACTACTCAGAAAGTACTGCAGAGTGGCTACTATTGGCCCACACTATTCAGAGATGCATATGAGCTTGTTCGTAGATGTGATCAATGTCAGAGACAAGGATCAATCTCCAAACATCATGAGATGCCAATGCCCAAGATAATGGAAGTAGAGTTATTTGATGTATGGGGTATTGACTTCATGGGCCCATTTGTAAGCTTGTATGGGTTAAAATACATCCTAGTAGCTGTAGACTATGTATTGAAATGGGTAGAAGCTGTGGTGTTGGCTAACAATGAAGGAAAAAGAGTTGCGGCATTTTTGAAAAAGAACATATTCTCCCGCTTTGGAGTACCAAGAACAATCATAAGTGATGGGGGATCCCATTTTTGCAATAAAGTCTTTAGGACTGTGCTGGCGAAGTACGGAGTAAAATAACATCGTGTAGTAACTCCTTATCACCCACAAATTAGTGGGAAAGTGGAGGTGTTGAATCGCGAGATCAAGGCCATTCTTACCAAAATGGTGAATGCCAGTAGACAAGATTGGTCTCGAAAGATCGATGATGCCTTGTGGGCGTATTGAACTGCTTTTAAGACACCAATTGGTATATCACCATATCAGCTAGTTTATGGGAAGGCATATTATTTGCCAATTGAGCTGGAACATAAGGCCTTGTGGGCTCTAAAAAGGCTGAATATGCATTGGAAGGAAGCAATTGATCTAAGATTAGAGCAGATTAATGTGATGGACGAATTCTATCTCAGATCTTATGAAAGAGCAGACTTGTACAAAGAAAGGATAAAGAAATACCATAACCAAAGGATTACACAGGGAGAATTTATGAAAGGTGATTTGGTCTTTCTTTTCAACTTCAGACTGAAGCTATTTCTGGGTAAGTTGAAGTCTAAATGGTTAGGCCCATTTAAAATTAGCCAAGTCTACTCATCTGGAGTAGTCGATCTTGAAAACGAAGATGGTAGTGTCTTCAAAGTGAACGGGCAAAGAATCAAAATTTATATTGGTCGAAAAGACCTAATAAAAAGTGGTAATGTCTTTTACCTCGATTAAGTTTGTGTATTCGAGATACCTAAGTCGTGCTGCGACGTTAAATCAGGCGCTAATGAGAGGAAACCCACAACATGTTGTAACCATAAGTAGAGTCTATTTTATGTTTTTCGGAAATTTTGATGTGTTTATGAAGTGTGCAGGACCAGAAGTGCTGTAAAGAGGAAAATTAGGTGCATTTGAGCTACTAGAAAGTTGTGATGGTACACTTGACGGACTGCCAAACTACTGACGGACCACCACACTCAACCATAAAAAACAGGCAGGAAAATGCATTCACTAGATAGGGCATGATGGCATGAGTGGCGGACCGTCAAGTATATGATGGACCATCAAAGTAGCTGTCAGAAGCGAGACTGCTGACATATATTCTGGTAAGTAGTGACAGCCGATTCGGTGGACTGTTACGACTGTGGTTGACCATCCCATTAACCGTCACACCAAAATAGAAAC
>NW_025870375.1:0-1285 GCF_002878395.1 Capsicum annuum
CCTTACCCTTTCAAGGAAGGGGAAAAAATGACATTATATATAACATATTTAAATAGAAACTAAACAAATCCTATTTTTCTAAAATCCTATTTTATTTTGGGTGGATTTAAAATGAATTAGAATTAAGAAATAGGATTTTAGGGATAAGGAATAAATTAAACAAACAAACCATGGATAAATCCAAGCGACCTTTTCTTAAATTCAAGCGATCTTTTCGTAGGCGTTTGCCCCCGATTCAATCGGGGGATCGAATTGATTATAGAAACATGAGTTTAATTAGTCGATTTATTAGTGAACAAGGAAAAATATTATCTAGACGCGTGAATAGATTGATCTTGAAACAACAACGATTAATTACTCTTGCTATAAAACAAGCCCGTATTTTATCTTTGTTACCTTTTCTCAATAATGAGAAACAATTTGAAAGAACCGAGTCGACCGCTAGAACTACTGGTTTTAAAGCACAAAATAAATAGGCTTACTTTTTCTTTACTTGAATCATAATTACTCAAATCTAGATTCACTCAAATCTAGATTTGAGTATCGTGTCGTAAGAAACAAATGAATCGGAAAAAACGAAATCTGTTTTTATTGAATTGAACGTGTTCATTCATTTTGACTACTTTAGCATATTTCTCATACTAATTTCTAACTCGTCCGGTAGAAGAAACCTCCATTTATTCTCAGGAGAGCCTGGGGAGTTTTTAAAGCCTCCGGTAAAGCCTCCGGTAAAGACTCCGGTAAAGACTCCGGTAAAGACTCCGGGTTGATTTTGTTCAAAATCATATAAAGACAATTCCTATTTGATATAGCTATTTGTGCAAGTATTTTACGGTTAAGAAGCAACCGTCTATTGTACAGATTGTGTATTAATTTACTATAACTATGGGAGACTCCCCCTTTGCGAATTGCTGCGTTTATCCGAGTGATCCACAAACGACGAAAATCTCTCTTTTTCCTACCCCTATCCCGATCAGCCGAAACTAAAGCTCTTATTTTCTGTTGAGTAATAGTTCTAGTAAGCCTTGAATGAGCCCCTCGAAAGCTTGATGCAAATAAACGAATTTTTGTTCTACGTCTCCGAGCTATATATCCCCGTTTAATTCTGGTCATTGAATAAATGAAACTTTGACGAATAACTAATTGATTACCTTTCTTTCAGTTATTCTTTTCCCCCTTCCTAGTCTATTAATAACAAAACGGATTTTTCCAATGTATAAAATAAAAATTCCAATGGCTTTGGCTACTCTAACCTTCCCGACCACGATTTTGTTATTTTTTTTTT
>NW_025870376.1:0-49597 GCF_002878395.1 Capsicum annuum
ATAAACACTTATCTGTTATTTCTCTAATTCAACATCTTGGACTCTCTCTTCGTGTTTGAATAGATGAGGGTATTTGGATTTCATTGCTTTCTCAGCTTCCCATGTGATCTCCTCCACTTGCTGGTTTCTCCAAAGTACTTTTACAAATGTTATTTCTTTATTCCTTATCTTCTTAACTTGTTGATCAAGAATGGAAATAGGTATTTCCTCATAAGTGAGATCTTCTATAACTTGTACGTCTTTAGTAGAAGTGATATGTGATGGATCTCCAATGCACTTTCGAAGCATTGAGACATGAAATACTGGATGAACTGCTGAGAGCTCTTGGGGTAGCTCCTACTCATATGCGACCTGGCCAAACCTTCGAATAATCTTATATGAGCCTATATAACGTGGACTTAGTTTTCCTTTCTTACCAAATCTCATCACCCCTTTCATTGGTGATACCTTCAAGAATACCCAATCACT
This sequence comes from Capsicum annuum, assembly GCF_002878395.1. Taxonomy (NCBI): domain Eukaryota; kingdom Viridiplantae; phylum Streptophyta; class Magnoliopsida; order Solanales; family Solanaceae; genus Capsicum; species Capsicum annuum. The sequence continues at coordinate 469 of NW_025870376.1, forward strand.
GATAGAAAACTCTAGCCCTCTTCTTCTAATATCTGCATATAATTTGTGTCGACTTTGGGCTATTTTCATCCGCTATTGAATTACTTTAACTTTTTCCATAGCTTACTAAAGAAGATCTGGCCCGAACAAGGCAGTTTCACCTACTTCTAACCATCCAATTGGTGATTTAAACTTTCTTCCATAAAAAGATTCATATGGTGCCATTTTGATACTTAAATGGTAGCTATTGTTGTAGGTAAACTTGATAAGAGGTAAATAATCATCCCAACTACCCTTAAATTCTAATACACAAGCTCGTAGAATATCTTCAAGCATTTGTATGGTACGTTCTGCTTGTCCATTTGTTTGAGGGTAAAAAGTTGTACTCAGATTCACTTGTGTTCCCAAATTTCTCTGAAAAGACTTCAAAAAATTTGCAGTAAATTGGTCTCCCCGATCTGATATAATAGAGATTGTTACTCCGTGTATTCGAACTATCTCTTTAATGTATAATTTCGCATACTCTTCAACTGTGTAAGTGGTCTTTACTGTTAGGAAGTGTATGGATTTGGTAAGCCTATCAACTATCACCCATATGGAATCAAACTTTCGAGATGTACGAGGAAAACCAATGATGAAATCCATGTTGATCATGTCCCACTTCTAGATTGGAAGATCTATTCATTGTATATAACCCCCGGGCTTCTGGTGCTCTACTTTAACTCTTTGACAATTTGGACATTAGGCTATAAATTCTGCAATGTTCTTCTTCATGTCACTCCACCAATATATTTCTTTCAAATTTTGATACAACTTAGTTGAACCTGGATGGATGGCATACCTCGAACGATGTGCCTCTATATAATCCTCTTTCTTAGTCCGTATGCATTCGGCACACATAATCTAATTTGGCACTGAAGTACTCCTTCTAGCGTAAGCTCAAATGCCTTAGTCGTACCATATTGTATATTCTCCTTAAGCTATAATAAAATTGGATCTAGATATTGCTTCTCTTTCACTTCATCTACTAATGAAGATTCGGCTGTATTATTCATAATAAGCCCCTCATCTGGAGTTTCAAGAAGGCGAACCCCCAAATTAGCTAGTTGGTGGAGATCTTTAATAATCCCTTTCCTTTCTATAGAGTCCATCATAGCCTTATGACTTATCACATCAGCTACCACATTTGCTTTTTATGGATGATATAAGATATAAACATCATAGTCTTTTAATAGTTCAAGCTACCTCCGCTGCCTCAAATTTAGATCCTTCTGGCTAAATATATATTGTAAACTTTTATGGTCAGTATATATGTCAACATGAATCCCATACAAGTAGTGCTACCATATCTTTAAAGCAAATATAATTGTTGCTAGCTTGAGATCATGCGTAGGATTGTTTTTCTCATATGGCCACAACTGTCTGGAGGCCTATGCTATTACTTTACCATGCTGGATCAATACACATCCTAAATCAATTCTTAAAGTATCAGAATACACTTTATATCCTTCTGTGCCTTCTGGAAGTACCAATATGGGTGTATAAGTCAACTTATTCTTCAGATCTTGGAAACTCCTTTTGCAGGCATCATTCCATTGAAACATGGATACTTTGTGTGTTAGCTTGGTTAAAGGTGAAGAAATTGAAGAAAAACCTTTAACAAACCTTCTATAATAACCTGCCAACCCAAGAAAACTATGAATCTTCGTAGGCGTTGTGGGCCTTGGCCAACTTTTCACGGCTTCTATCTTTTGAGTATCAACCTTTATTCCTTTACTAGATACAATATGACCCAAGAATACCACCGATTTTAACCAAAACTCACATTTAGAGAACTTTGCATATAGCTTGCGATCATGAAGAATCTACAATACCTATCATAAATAATTGGCATGGTCCTCTTCTGATCTGGAATAAACTAGAATATCATCTATAAAACTATCACAAACACATCCAAGAATGGCTTAAACACTCTATTCATCAAATCCATAAAAGATGCGGGTACATTTGTTAGCCCAAATGACCTGAATAGGAACTCATAATGATCGTACCATGTTCAGAAAGCTGTCTTGGATATATCCTTCTCTTTGACCCTCACTTGGTGGTAACCTGACCTTAAATCAATCTTTGAGAAGCACTTGGCGCCTTATAACTGATTAAATAAATCATCAATTCTTGGGAGGGGATATTTATTTTTAATAGTCACTTTATTCAGTTGCCGGTAGTCAATACACATTCTCAATGAACCATCTTTCTTATGCACAAATAACACTGGTGCGCCCCAAGGGGACATACTAGGCCTTATGAATCCTTTCTCTAGTAAGTCTTTCAATTTCTCTTTCAATTCTAATAATTCTGTCGGGGCCATTCTATACGGAGGAACTGAGATTGGTTGGGTGCCTGGAATCACATTAATACCAAACTCCACTTCTCATTCAGGAGGCAAACCTGGAAGGTCTTTAGGAAATACATCAGGAAATTCATTTACCACCAGAATAGTTTGAAGAGTTGGTGGCTCCTCATCTGTATCCTTCACTCTAACTAGATGATATAGGTAACCTTTGGAAATTATTATTTTTGCCTTAAAATAAGAAATAAATTTACCTCTTGGCGCACCAATATTACCTCTCCTTTCAAGGACTACCTTCTTTAGAAAATGGAAATACACCCTTTTAGTTCGGCAATCTATTATGGCATAACAAGACGTCAACCAGTCCATACCCATTATAACATCAAAATCTACCATTTTCAGCTCTACAAGATCATCCATTGTATCGCGACCAAAAATAGTTATAATACAATTTTGATAAACCCTTCTAGCTATAATGGATTCCTCAACAGGCGTAGAGACTTCCAATGGATTAGCTAGCAATTCTGGTGTTCTTTTGAACTTTCCAGCAACCAATGGAGTGACATATGATAAGGTAGAATCGGGATCAATTAATGCATATACGTCAAGTGAAAAAATAGACAATGTACCTATAACCACATCTGGAGAAGCCTCTAAATTTTATCGATCCGCTGGAACATACGTACGATTCTGAACTCCACTAGAACTAGTTGCTCCTTTATCACCCCTAAAACGACCCATAGGTTATGCACCCCTACCTGAATAAGGTACCAATGATGTTGATGCAATGGCTAATCCAATAGATCGTGCCATACCACCTATGCCCCTTTGTAGATATTCTCTTATCATATACCTCGACATACCACACCAAAATCAAGTATTTGTCTCGAACTGATATGTACCTAAATGAAGATTTCCACATTGTTTGCATGACTGTTGAGGAGGTCTTAATTAGCTCATACTTCCTTACCCTTGATAGCCCACTGTTCATGAACTCTGACTCTTACTTCTTTTCCCAAATTAATTACCTTTGGACCCTTGAAACTGCGGTGGAGCACTAGCTGCAGAATAAGAAGATAATGGCCTAGGTGGTCTATTAGAAAATTGAGGCCTAAAATCACCTTGGAATGCCATAAACTGCCCCATAGATCTGGCCCTCTCGGAATATCCTCTTTCCAATTCTTGTGTTCTTCTCCTTTGCCTTTGATCCTCCATTTTTTGTGCAAAAGCTTGTATCCTTGCTATGTCCATGTCTTTGTTCAAAGAAGCAATAGTAAAATCTCTAAACAAATATGGATCCAACCTATCAACATATCAATGAACTCTATCATCCATAGTAGCCATAATATTAGGAGCATACCTAGATAAGGAGTTAAATCGGAGGCTATACTCTCTCACACTCATATTCCCCTTGTGAAGATTTAAGAACTGATCTACATGGGCCTGTCTAATTTCGAATGGAAGGTAATGATCAAGAAATGCCTCTTTTAACTCTTTCCAAGTAGCTGAAGGTGCATCAATACCTCTAGATATATGCATAACATCTAGAGCCCTTTGGATTTGATCAATGAAGTCCTGTGGGTCTTCATTAATATCTGATTCGGTGAAGTTGGGAGGTTCCAACTTAAGAAAGACTTGCATCCGAAGACTAGCTACCCTATCTGCACCACTATAACCTGTAGTAGGAATGGCTTGCCCTTGAGCTTATCCAGCAACTATACGATCCAAAAGTTGCACCACATTTCTAAGATCTTGATCAGTAGCATTAATAGGTACCTCTGAGGATGTGGTTCTTCTCCTTCTTATCTCTTTTGGAGTGGAAGAAGTTTCTGATACATACTCAGCTTGAGCCTCACTTTCATTAGCTTGTATAGGTGGTGTCTTGCTAGTTTTTTCTCTAGCATCCACATCTATTCACTTGCCTATACTCTTACTTCTCATAATCGACATCCTTACTATAATAAGAGAAACAAAAAGATTCAATGGTTAAATATTACTCTATCTACAACATAGGCTCTATTGGATGATCTAAGATATAAAGAAAAGAGACAATCCCTAAATGTCCCATAGCTTCATGTTTATAGATGTAGTACACAACACACCCATAAACAAGACTCTACGTAGACATGGCTTTGTATACTCCCTAGGATGACTCGCTCTGATACCACTTTTGTCATGCCTCAAATCCTATTAGGGCAGACAGGCACCTGTATCCCTAAAGGCCCGATAGAACTAACCTATAAACTTGGAATTCACATGCATGCAACTATAATAGGCAAAGGTTTTGCCATATATGAATATAATGCCTTAATGAAAAAAAAATATAAACGACAAGCCCTAAAACTATATACATAATAGACTTGGTCGTTGGGGCCATAACATCTACAAGATAACACACTACCATGCTTAACTTTACATTGGTCTACAAAGCCTCTAGATGATACACAAAATTTATCTAAGGTCGGAACAAACCCCCTCCATACTATTAACTTTTATACAATACCAAAAATATATGAAACCGACTCAAAAAGCCCCAAAGCAAATTGGAGCTCACTAATAGCAGATGGATATCCTAAGCTCCTACTGAGGAGGCGTGTTTGTTGAAGCACCTATGCCCGTAGCATGAAATATAAGTCCCTCCATAAGGGGAGTCAGTACAAAAAAAATGTACTGAGTATGCAAGGCGGAAAAGTAACAATACATGACATAAAGGCTCAAAAAAAATATGGAACAATTGTAAGAATAATGCTAGTATACCACCTTTACATTTACTTGTGGATCAGGGTACATTACATTTCTTTCTTTCTTTTACCTTCTTACTTTATTATCTTTGTAACATATGATACAAATGATCAGCTGATCAGTGGTAAATAACAAATCAAGATTACCCCATGCTAGGCTTATGCCCCTGAGCTACCACCTGTAAATAAATATTAGGATCGGCCTATGCTAGGCTTACGCCCCTGAGCTGCCACCCATTTTACAAATTTCAGTTACTTAGTTTAATTAGCCTTTTGAGATTGTTACTTTGGTGGTCACAACCTTATGGTACCTTGAAATAATGATCTATCAATAAGAGACATGTAAACAGGTAATCAATGCAATAACAATGAAGAAAGGAGTTGTTGGCACACTAATGAAGTGTTTAGGAGCTAAAAATAACGCATGGGTCTTATTTGAGTAACCGGAGAAATTCTGAAATTTACTAGTGAAAATAGGTATGTAGAATAGGTAGCAAGCATGTATCGAGGTGGTTTAACACATTAGAGAGTGGGAATAAGTTCGTTAGTAACATGGGATATCATAGGTGCTATTATGTAGCACGTGGTTTTGGATGACTTTGGAAGCATACTCGATGGAACAAGTATCCGTTTTCATGCCAAGAGTGCAAAATAGAGTATGCCTTACATACTTGGTTGTAAAACTCCAATACTAGACCAACTCGACTCTCCGCCCTTTTAGATTACTTATCTACAATGAAATATATAGCAAACTAATATTAGCAACCAAACGTCATATTTCAGTTATTTAACTTCACCAAACTAGTGGCCGGGAAGTAAGTCCTTAATTTATCAACAAAGGGTGTCACTTTAACCCTATTATACTCCAATTACATCCACATACCATACATATTTATATAATATCCTCCGACACAACCTCGGCTTCATTTCACCTTCCAATCAACACATACAAAATGAAATGAGCAATAGACATACACAATCATAAATTCAGTGGTGTATCACCACATCCATCTTCTATAATTCAATACAAACTAATTACAACTTTTTTCAATAGAAACCGGGCATTCCACAATACAAACACACAAAACAGTCCGCAACAACACCCAATTATCCTTTAATAGCAACCCAATATGTGCAATCCTCTATCAACACATGTATATGGAAAAAGGACAAAAGTGGACAGAAACCATACCTTGATTTCCTTGGTATTTTAGTGTCTTAATGTGTATTTCCTCAATATCTTAATCCCTTCACACATACATCAAAAGAGAAAAGAGAAATCCCTTAATAACTAAGAACAATGGACTGCCCAAACTTCTAGAGAGGGCTGTCTGGAAAAAATGTTAAAGAACACATAGTTTCCATGGTACAAGCTCATGAATTTTTCACTTACCTTTAGCTTCGAAGGAAGGTCAATCCCAATAACCCTTGTGGAATTATAAGGTTTTTTCATAGCCAAGAGAGAACAAGAGAGAAAAACCTAGAAACTAGAAATTTTGTCTAAGTTAAAATAAGAAAAATTACTGATTTCAATCCATAAATAGGAGCTGCTCTTAGTCAAATTTATTGACTACTTTTGGTCCATATTTTGTCAATTAATTGATGTATAAACTCTCCCAATATATTGGGCCTTTGTGGATCAAAAACTATTGGGCCTTAGCTACCAATTGTTCCTCCTTTTCTTCTCTTTAACTTGGTATTTGGCAGATTTGAGTATTGGGCCTCTTTTTTTCCATTTTCTTTCTCTTTTACTTAATTTGTTCTCAAGTGAGTGCATTAATATAAGGCCTAATCTGATACATGGTCTTGATCCCATTAACTTGGTCCAAATAGCTCAAGTAAGTGATCCACATACTTGCTTAAGTAAGTCAAGAAAGCGCCTTAACAAAATACTCAATTTTTAGTTCTTAACTATTTAATCTAACTTAAAATTTGTATATACTTGGTCACATTAAAACACATGGGAAGTATTTAGAACTCCATCTACACTACAAAGATATATTAAGTTCCATATAAATAGAACAAGTACACACAAAAATATGGGTTGTTACATAGGGAGTCAGATAAGCCGCATTACATAGAGTCTTGATCATCGATGTGAAGAGCGCCACATATATGAGAAAGAGGCTATGGAGAATTTAAGGAAAATCATCTCTTTCTTTCATAATTGATCGTGCTTACATCTGTATCTATTTGCTATTAATTATGCTCCTTTATGACAGAATATGCCTCCTCCCAGAGCTTATGCCCGTAGAAATGATAACCAACCACCTCAACCCATAGATCATTTGAATAAGAATGTGTCACATACAGAGTTTCGAGCATCTTTTCAGGCACTAGCCCAAGATATGACTGGTAATGATCAAGGTAATCATCAGGTTGCAGTCCCAACTAAGTAGGATTGGGGTTTAGCTACGGTTAAAAATTGAGATGTTATGTGAATGAACCTTTTAGAATTCTTTGGGTCAAAATCAGGAGAGGAACTACATCTTTATCTTGATGAGGTGAAGAAGATCACCCAAGTGATGCATGTTACTGAGGAAAAGAGAGTAGAATTTGAATCCTATAGGCTAAAGGATATTGCTTATGATTAGGTAGTGATGTGAAAGAAGAGTAGAGGGGATAATGCAACTCCCATGACTTGGCATACATTTCAGGATGCGTTCTTAGACAAATTCTTCCTACATAAGATAAGGGAAGCTAAGATAGAAGAGTTTGTGAACTTAAGGCAGGGCTTCCTAACATTGAAGAAGTATTGCCTCAAGTTTAACCAGTTGTCTAAGTATGCCCCAGATTAGATGGCTAACCCTAGGTCAAGCATGAGTAAGTTTATGAACGGTGTGTCTGGATTGGTAGTTAAGGAGTGTAGAAATGTTATGTTCAATAGAGACATAGATCTTTCTATATTGATGATGCATGCTCAGCAGATTGAGGCAGAGAAGATAAAAGAAAGAGAGAGAGTAAATAAAAAAGCTAGAATAGGGCAGTTTGAGTATGGCCAGACTAGATCTCATGGGGGGAATCACCCATAATTTCAGAACGTTCGTCTATGCCAGCGTTGTTTTCAGCTAATGCTCCTACCCCCAAAGGTAGGTAGAAGCAGTGGGGTAAGTCTTCTATGTCTAGATCCCATGATAGTGTAAGTGATAAGCCTAATTATCTTCCATGTGCTAAGTGTTGTAAAAACACATCTCAGTTAGTACTTAGCCGAGCAGATGGGTTTTTTTGGTTGTGGCAAGTTGAGTCATAAAATTAGAGAGTGTCAGTATGCTAAACATGGAAACAAAAATGTTCATCCTCAAACTCAGGATACCAGAGCACCATCCCATGTAGTTCCCCCAGCCTCTCCTTAGGGTGTTTTATCTAGTACTGGTGACGGACAACACCAGAATCAGTTCTATGCTCACCATCCTACCAAGAGTAGAAAGATTTGCCAGTTATTGTTACTGGTATGCTTTGTGTTTTTCATTTTGATGTGTATGTGTTGTTAGGCCCCGGGTCAAATTTCTCTTATGTGACCCCATTAGTTGTCGTGAATTTTGATATAAGTTTTGAAAAGATTCCTAAGCCTTTCTTGGTTTCTACTCTAGTAGGTGAGTCAATTCTTGCCAAACTGATTTACAAAAAGTGTCATATCACTGTTGTTCATAGAGTTGTGTTAGCAGACTTTATAGAGTTAGACATGGTTGATTTTGATCTTATTCTTGGTATGGACTAGCTCCATTACTTTTATGCTTCTATATATTATCGCACTCGAGTGGTGAAGTTTCAGTTTCCAGATGAGCCAATAGTTGAGTTGTCTGGTACTTCAGTGTCTTCCAAGAGTCATTTCATATCTTATATTAAGGCCAGAAGGTTGATATCTAAAGGTTGCATTTATCATCTAGTTCAAGTTAAAGATACTAAATATGAGACCCCAACAGTTCAGGCAGTCAATGTAGTAAATGAGTTTCCAGATGTCTTTCCAGAAGATCTCCCAGTGGTACTTCCCGATAGAGAGATAGAATTCGATATTGACCTTCTCCCAGATATTCAACCTATTTCCATCCCTCTTTATCATAGGTCTCCAGAAAAGCTTAAAGAATTTAAGGAGCAACTCAAAGATCTTTTAGATAAAGGTTTCATAAGGCCTAGTGTTTCCCCATGGGGCGCTCCCTTCCTATTCATGCGAAAGAAAGATGGTTCTTTGCATATGTGCATTGACTATCGTCAGCTAAATAAAGTCACAGTCAAGAACAACTATCCTCTTCCTAAAATTGATGACATGTTTGATCAATTACAAGGTGAAAGTTATTTCTCAAAGATAGACCGTAGATCTGGCTATCATCAACTTAAAGTTAAGGAATGTGATATTCTGAAGACTGCTTTTAGAACCCATTTGGTCATTTTGAGTTTCTAGTCATGTCTTTAGGGCTAACCAATGCTCCAGAGGCTTTCATGGACCTCATGAATCGAGTGTTCAATCAGTATTTAGATATGTTTGTCATAGTGTTCATAGATGATATCCTTGTGTACTCCCATAGTGAGGATGACCATGCAGACCATCTTAAATTTATCTTGCACACTCTTAGAGATCATCAATTGATCACTAAGTTCAGCAAGTGTGAATTTTTGATAAGGTCAGTAGCCTTTCTCGATCATATTATTTCTGCCATTAGCATTAAAGTTAATCCTCAAAAGACAAAAGCTATAAAAAATTTACCCACACCTATCTCTCTGTCAGACATTAGGAGTTTCTTAGGTCTAGCTGGCTATTACTACTATTTTGTTGAGGAATTCTCGTCTATTACATCTCATATGTCTAGATTGACCCAAAAGAAATTTAAGTTTCAATGGTTAGATTCTTGTGAGAAAAGTTTTCAGGAGCTGAAGACTCGATTCACTTCAGCCCCAGTATTAGCATTAGCAGATTGTACCAATTATTTTATGTTGTTTTCTGATGCCTCTAGAGTTGGTTTGGATTATGTGTTGATGCATAGAGGTAAGGTAATAGCCTATGCCTCTAGACAGTTGAAGCCTCATTAAAAGAATTACCCAACCCATGATTTGGAGTTAGCTGCTTTGGTTTTTACTTTGAAAATCTAGCTACATAATCTATATAGTGTGCATGTTGATGTGTTCATGGACTATAAAATATTGCAGTATGTGTTTACTCAAAGAGAGTTGAACCTTCATCGGAGAAGGTGGTTAGAGTTGCTAAAAGATTATGTTATGAGCGTGTTGTTTTATCTAAGCAAGGCCAACATTATGGCAGACGCCCTTAGTAGATTGTCTATGGGCAGTGTTGCTCATGTGGAGAAAGATAAGAAAGAATTAGCTTGAGAAGTTCATTGTTTGGCTAGATTGGGTGTTAGGTTGGTTGATTCAGCTGAAGGTAATGTTTGGGTTCAGAGTAGTTCCAAGTCTTCCCTTGTTTCAGAGGTGAAGAAAAAACAAGACATAGATTCTAGTTTGGTCAAACTGAAAGAGTCAGTTAAAGGCCAAAAGGTGGAGGTTTTCTCCCATGGAGGAGATGGCGTGTTGAGATACCAGGGTAAATTGTGTGTGCCTTGTATAGATGATCTGATACAAAAAATTATGGCTGAAGCGTAAGGTGTGTGTTATTCTATTAATCCCGGTACTACCAAGTTGTACCATAATTTGTGGGAAATTTATTGGTGGAGTGGTATGAAGAACGATATAGCAGAGTTTGAAGCAAAGTGTGCAACTTATCAACAGGTTAAGGTAGCGTACCAAAGACTTGGTGGTACGTAGAAAAAGTTAAGTATCCCCACTTGGAAGTGGGAAGAGGCGAATATGGATTTTGTGACTGGTTTACCCCAATTGCATTGTCATCATGATTCTATATGGGTTATTGTAGATAGATTGACTAAGTCGGCACATTTTTTGCTAGTTCACACGTCTTATACAGCTGAAGACCAGCTAAGTTTAACGTCTGAGAGTTAGTCAGATTGCATGGAGTTCCCTTGTCTATTATCTCAATAGGGGTACTCAATTTACTTCCCAATTATGGAGAGCCTTTCAGAAGGGTCTTGGTACCTAAATCTATCTTAGTTTAGCTTTCCACCCTCAGACAGACGGTCAAGTAGAGAGAACCATCCAAACTTTAGAGGATATTTTGAGGGCATGTGCTCTTGATTTTAAAGGTAGTTGGGATGATCATTTGCCATTGTTTTAGTTTTCTTATAATAAAAGTTACCATTCTAGCATTCATATGGCCCCGTTTGAGGCTCTGTATAGGAGGAGATGTAGGTCACTCATAGGTTGGTTTAAAGTGGGTGAGGTCACTTCTCTTTGGCCTGATGTAGTATTGGAAGCTATGGAGAAAGTCAAGTTGATTAGAAATAGATTGAAAATATCCTGGAGCCTTCAAAAAACATATGCGGATGCGAGAAGGAGAGATCTTGAATTTGAAGTTGGTGATTTAGTGTATCTAAAGATTTCACCCTTGAAAAGGGGTAAAGAGATTTGGAAAGAAGGGGAAGTTCAGTCCCTGGTATGTTGTCCCTTTCAATATTTGAAGTTGTGTTGGAAAAGTAGCTTATGAGATTGAGTTGCGTCCAGATTTATTAGCAGTTCATCCTGTATTCCACGTCTCCATGCTTAAGAAGAGTATCGGTGACTCCAACATTGTAGTTCCTTTAGAAAGCTCAAATATTCTGAACAGTCTTTCCTACGAAGAGATTGCAGTTGAGATTTTAAATCATCATATTTTTAGACTTAGGAACAAAGAAGTTTCCTTTCTCAAAGTTCTTTAGCGAAATCAGTCGGTTGAGGGCGCTACTTAGGAAGCAGAAACAGATAGGCGACCCAAGTACCCTCACCTTTTCTCCACAAACTCAGATCTAGCCGAAGGTAGTATGCTTCCTTGATTCAGTTCCTTTCTAATCAGATATTCAGCAATATAGATGTCCTCATTTTAGTTCATGCACTCACCGAGTTACTCAGAAACTCAGAATGATTTAGATTCAGATGCTTAGTTCATTTCAGTTGTGCATGCTATCTTATATTTTTGGATTCCTTAGAAATATAAGTTTAACTAGCCACATTCAAGGACGAATGTTTCCAAGTGGGAGATATTGTAATACCCCATACCTTTTCTAGCCAGAATCCGTCCCTAGGATGTTAAGGGATAGCTTCCAAGATGAATATTATTTAATTTGTGAGGAATTATTTAGATTTGAACCTTCTATGGGGTAGGAAATCGAATAACCTTTCCAACGATATAATATTCTCCTAAATCTGATAACTGGATAAGAATTATGGCTATTTTAAATTCTAGTCGAAAAACACCATCATTTAGATCCTTAGCGCATCGCGGAGCAGTGTTAATTCCTCATTATCAATTTCCAGTGGCCCTCAACAATATAGGCGCATCGCAGAGAGAGATAAATTCCCAGTTGTCCAATTCTTGTAAAGGACCGCGATATTCACACATCGTGCCAAGTGTCCAGGTCCCATCCATGGTGGCAATGTGATACAACCACATCGTGCCACCAAGCATTTTCCTAGTTGGCATTTTCCAGTGGATTGGCGCGATAGTAGTGCATCACGCCAAGGCCAAAAATCAGGACCCCAATTTATTTTTCCAGTTTAGTTTAAGCGTTAATGGGGGTATTTCGGACTTTTCCCCAACCCCTAATCCATCAGAATTACTTTCATCCAAAACCCTAGGTTTCAACATTTATCTCCAAGAAACTTAAGATTCCACCATCCTTTTTCCAGATTGTTTCAAGATTTAAGATCCCTAGACCAAGAGATTCAAGAATCTTCGATCAAGAGTACAAATAGCATCCCAAAAAGCAAACTTATTCATTTAGTTCATTATCTAAGGTATGTGGGGTTTGACCAAAGACAATCCTTTCATTCTTGTGCCCAAAAACTTATTTTTTATTAAAGATTACATGATTTGCAAGTTAGGGTTGTTACCCAATTCTTAATATTTGTTTATGAAATTATCATGTTATTTAAGGCTTCAAATGCGAGAGATTTACATAAATCCATATTTGAAATCATGAGATTCATATTATGAGTTATATTTCAATAGCTTGATTGAGATTGCTGAAAACTTTTAAGATAACTATTGAGCATGGAGATTAAATAGGATTTTGATGTATTAAAGTTGTATATTTTGAGTCCTAAGTACAAGTGATGAATTTATAAGGAGACTATGATCTTAAGTTTTACTTACAAGTTTGATGAGTGCTTTCAAAAGCAAAGATTGATCTTTTGATCCTAAGCTAAGTCAAGGAATCCACATTTTTTTCACATAGTTTTAGATTTAAAGAAGAGATGCATAATCAGTTTTAATTATAAACCCTTATGCTATTTTAAGGTGGATTTCCTAAAATTTTTGAGCGTTAGTATTGGAGTAGTATTTTCCACCAAGTTGGGTATGATTCTAATGTCTCATGCCCCAGAACTACGTGCCACTGTAGGACTAAGATTATTCCTACTTCTACGTTGATGACTAAGATTATGATCAAAGTGTTATGACTCACTAGATTTATAAGTATGATTGGTTATACATGATTGTATATTTTGATATTTTGGATAATCAAGCTTATGTGAGTCATGTACATCCACATGCATTTACTTTCTAATTAGGATGATGTTTACTTATGCATTGCACCCCCATATACTCAGTACATCCTCGAAGTGTTGATCTACATATATGTCTATGTGCTATATTATCTTATAATGTAGGTTCAGGTGCTCCGTATCAACAACGTGAGTAGTTCGAGCGTCTCTATCTATGCTCTTATAGTGGGTTATTCCTCATGATTTGAGGGCCTACTTCTTTAGATTTCCATCTTTTATAGTGTTTGAGTTATCATTTTTAGTTTAGTCTGATTCGGTTTGGTGTTTGTCTCAATGGATCTTTAGTTCTTTATTAGTAGTAGAGGCTTGTCGGACTACAAGTTTATTTACAGACTTTCAGTATTTATTGTTCAAACATTACCTATAGTTTATTTAGTTCAGTTTTGGTATAATACAATATTATTTCTTGATTAGATGATCTTTAAGTAAGGTTTAGACTTAGTAGCAGGGTCAAAGGGTTAGCTTGAGGCTACTTATAGCCTTGAGCACCGTGTGACGTCCTAGGATCAGATTTTGTGGCGTTACATAATGGAACCCTAAATGGTATAAATGGTTTAAATAGTTTGAAATAGTTAAATGGTAGGGACTTGGTGATTAGGTTTTGTCTAATTGAAAGCCTTGTGGGGCACAAGGGAATCCCCCAAGCAAACTTCATAATGAACTACTAGTGGGGTATAAGGGAATCCTTTAAGTCAGCTCAATAACGTAATCTATGGGTATAAGGGAGTCCCTTTATCTATGAAAGGTTATCTAAGGACATAGCTTGCAAGATATAGTTTGTATGACCATACCACAACTTATAGACTTGGTTAATAATAAATACAATGGTGGTTTGGTTGTGTGGTAATGGTTTGAATTAGGAAATAATGGTGGTGTGTGATAGCTAATCGTAAAGGAATAAGTCTTGTAGATGGACACTAAAAACTCATGTTTGACAACATGGGGATTGGTCATAACGACCATATATGATACTTATGGGGCATACAAAAATCCCCTAAGTATACATTTATAGATGTATCATGGAGCACAAAGGGTACTCAGGAATCCCCTACTCCTATGGTATCTCCGATTTGTGCGACTACACCCATCGAGGCCTATTTGGGGTTACACAGGACCCATATAGCCTGTGGGTAGTTTTAGGATAGTTAAGGTACACATATCTAGGTTAATGGTTTTCAAGGCATGCTAAAACTGGTTCCCTTTCTATGCATGGTTATATATATGTATATATATGTATGTATGGTTGTGTATTCATATGGTTGATTTACTTAGTTTTAAAGGTTGACATTATTTTATCCTTAACCTGAATACTTACTAGATTTTACTCTCTAACCTATCTCCGAGCGGTTGTATCCCCATGCGATATAGGAATTGGCCATTCTACTCCTCTTACTTAGTGATCTAATTTGAGATCAGCTCAATTGGATTTAAGTAGTGAGCTTTCATATTTAGAAAGGCTCCATTTTAAGTCATGGATGTTTTATATACTTTGGTTATTTTATAGACATTGTTTTGGCTATTGTTGGGAGTATGTCCCAACTGAATATTGTATTACTTTTAGTTAGAGGCTTTGTGGAACTACTATGGGTCAGTATGGGCTATATCGGCAGTGGTGTCAGCCATAGTATTGGCATTGGTATTGGGGATAATACAATTTGACTAAATTTAAGATTGTTCCATTTTTTTATGTTTTGGAATTATATATATATATATATATATTTATAATGGACCTCATTTGGTATGGGATGTATGGATTAGTTTACAATTTTATTTTGGTTTTGGCTACCAGTTGGATGATGGAGGGTGGAACTTGTTTGGGTTGGTCATGGTCATGGACCTATCCCAGAGTCTGGAATTATAATAAATTTAATATTGTTATATGCTCGAGGTTGGATTGGGTAACGGGGGTAGTACCTAGTCCAGGTTGGACTTTGGATGCCCATTATAATAAATCCCCAGTTCAGGTCATGTTAAGTTGGTATCAAAGCTTAATTTAATTTTCAACTAGGATTCCACAAGGCTTTGTCGAGTAGAGTCTGTTTAAGGGTGTGTAGCATACCACACTCATAAGGGAGAGAAAACAAGGCATTTAGGAAAGGTATATCTTCTTTATATTCTATTTTCATTCTTAGAGCCTAAGTCCTTGAATCTCTTCTAATTCTATTTGTACTCCTTTTAGATCATGCCTCGATGACATGAAGTTCATGGAAACTCTTTTATCCCAATTGAGGATGTTGCTGATAGGCCACGATCTACTCAGGGGATCCATACTTGGTCTAGGGTTTTGCTCTTTGATATTTTAGGAGTTACATCAATTCTTTTTAGTCCTTCTCAGGCTCCTCAGGGTAATATAATAAATGTAGAGTTTTATCAGTCGATTCATATGATTTCTCAGTTGGTAGCTTCTTAGGCTGAGCGTGGTGCATATAGTATTACATCTTCTAAGGCCATAAGGGTTGGCCAGTTTATGAAGCTGAATTCTCCAATTTTTACTAGTGTTAAGGTGGAGGAGGATTCTCAGGGTTTTTTGAATGAGTTGGAAAAAATCTTTAATGTGATGCAGGCCACGAATGTGGAAATGGTGAATTTTGTCGCCTTTTAGCTGAAGGATGTAGCATACCAATGGTATGAGCAATGGAGTATCTAATGCTTTTATGGACTGCTTCTTTCCTTAGGAGTTAAGGAAAGTGAAGGTAGAAGAATTTGTTAATCTAAATAGAGGAAAATGTTGGTCAAGGAGTATGCCTTCAGATTTCACCAGCAGTCTAGGTTTGCTCATGAATTAGTGCCTGATATAAGGGCCATGATGAGAAAGTTCACTTTAGGAGTGCCTCGGCAATTGATCCTCGAAAGAAAGACTTCATTGCTAATCAAGCACATGGTTATTTTAGGTTTATTGTTCATATGCAATAGGTGAAGAAGGAAAAGAGAAAACAAGCTGAGATAGGGGAAAGAAGTTTAGGTTTTTGAAGTAAGGTGGTGGGAAACAACAAAGTAGTGGAGATGATAGTAAGTCACCAAAGAAAAAGTGGAGAAGTTCTGGTTCTTTCTCTATAACTAGTGCTCCTTACTTGAAGCAATCAGGTGACAAAAACCAATAGGGTGGCAAAAACTTCAGGGCATAGGGTGCCCAATCTCAGGCTAGTGGGTCTTAATTGGTCTCGTCATGTCCTCCTTGTAGGTTATGTGGTCGCTTACATCGGGGCTTCTGTGATGGAGGGAGGGACATGTGTTTCAAATATGGTCAGCTAAGCTATATGCTTAGAAACTTTCATATTGATAAGGTTGTGTCAGGAGTGAATAAGGTTCTATTGCC
Source organism: Capsicum annuum (assembly GCF_002878395.1). Taxonomy (NCBI): domain Eukaryota; kingdom Viridiplantae; phylum Streptophyta; class Magnoliopsida; order Solanales; family Solanaceae; genus Capsicum; species Capsicum annuum. Next base: position 17,456 of record NW_025870376.1, read on the forward strand.
TCTTCATCTGCTCTTGCACCAAAGGGTCCTGCTTCAGCATCTATTTTTGCTTGAGGTACTAGCACAGGCTAAAATAGGTTATATGCACTCACTACCCGACAGGAGTCCAAGGCATCTCCCGATGTTGTGACTAGTACGTTACAACTTTTTTCTTGGGATGTTTATTATTTTCTTGATCTAGAGTCTTTTTTATCTTATGTGACACCATTTGTGGCTATGTATTTTTGTTTTGATCCCGAGGTTATTTTGGATCCTTTTTTTGTTTCTGCCCAGGTAAGTGACTTTGTTATTACTAAAAGATTCTATAGGAGGTGTATGGTATCTGTTTGTAGTAAGGATACTTTGGTAGATATTTTCGAATTTGATATGGATGATTTTGATGTTATTATAAGGATGGATTGTTTACACTCGTGCTATTCATCCTTAGATTGTCAGTCTTGTAAGGTTGCCTTTAAGTTCCCTGGTGAATTGGTTATTGAATGAGAGGATGGTTCCATAGGCCCTAAGGGAAGGTTTCTATCATATCTTAGAGCTTGGAGGTTAATCACAAAAAGGTGTCTCTATAATCTAGTTTGGGTTAAAGACACTAACTCGGAAGGTCCTTCTTTATATTTGGTTTTGATGGTGAATGAGTTACCTGAGGTCTTTCTGGAAAATCTTCCTGGTGTTCATCTTGATAGGGAAAGTGAGTTCAGGAATGATTTGGTTTTAGAAACTCATCCAATATCTATCTCTCCTTATAGAATGGCTCCAGTTGAGTTGAGGGAACTCAAGGAGCAGCTTAAAGATCTCATAGATAAGGTTTTCATCCATCCTAGTGTATCCCTGTGGGGGGTACCGATGTTATTCATGCATAAGAAAGATGGTTCCTTTCGGATGTATATTGACTATAGGCAGTTGAATAAGGTAACAGTTAAGAACAAGTTCCTCTTCCAAGGATAAATGATTTGTTTGATCAGTAACAAGGTGCCAAATTCTTTTCTAAGATACATCTTTGGTCTGGGCACTTTGAGTTCTTGGTTATATTATTTGGTTTGACCAATGCACCAGTGGTATTCATGTATTTGATGAATAAGGTATTCCGTTAGTTTTTGGATTATGTCAATCACCTCTATGTGGTGTTACATATCTTAAAAGAGCAATAGTTGTATACTAAATTCTCTAAATATTGATTTTGGTTGAACACAGTCACATTTCTAGTTCATTTTATTTTTGGTGAGGGGATTATGGTGGATCCACAAAAAGGTGGTGGTGTTTAAAACGTGGCCTAGACCAATGGCTCTAACCAACATTTAGATCTTCTTGGGTTTGGCTGGGTATTACAAGAGGTTTGTGAAAAGTTTTTTGATCATAGATGCCCTATTGACTAAATTGACTCAGAAGAAGTTAGAGTTTTCTTGGTTAGATGCTTGTGAGGGTATTTTTGAAAAGCTGAAGGATAACCTAACTTCGACTCTAGTTTTGACATTGCCTAAAGGCAATAAGGGGTTTATGGTTTATTGTGATGCTTTCAGGGTGAGTCTTGGTTGTGTTTTGATACAACATGGTAAGGTGATTGCCTAGGTTTCTAGGCAGTTGAAGGTACATGAGAGGAACTATCCTACTTATGATTTGGATCTTTTAACAATGATGTTTGCATTGAAAATCTAGCAGAACTATTTGTATGGAGTGCAGGTGGATATCTTTTTAGATCATACGAGTCAACAGTATGTGTTTACTCAAAAAGAGCTTAACCTTAGGCAACAAAGATGGCTTGAGCTTCTAAAGGATTATGACATAAGTATTTACTACTATCCAGGTAAGGCTAATATTGTTGTTTCTCAGAGCAAGTTGTCTATGGGAAGTTTAGCTCATGTAGATAAGGAGAGGTAGGAGTTGGTGAGGGATATTCACTGCTTGGCTATTCTTAGATTTCGCCTCTTGGACATTGAGAATAATTGTATATTTGTACAAGAAGTGGTTCGGTTATCTCTTGGTACAGAGATAAAGGAGAAGTAAATGCTACATCCTATCTTGATAAAAAATCAAAGGTGATATAGGTGGGCAAGTGTTAATGGTATTTAAGATTAGTGGTGATGGTAGTTTGTTGTACCAAGGGAGTTTATACATTCCTGACGTTGATGGTTTTCAAGAAAGGGTATTGGATGTGGTGCATAAATCGCGCTATGCTGTTCATCCTAGTTTGACAAAAATATATCATGATCTCAAGGAGAAGTATTGGTGGAATGGTATGAAGAAAGATGTGGCTAATTTTTTGTCCAAATGCATGATGTGTCAACAAGTGAAAGTTTAGCACCGGAGACCTGGGGGTTTCCATAAAGAGATTTAATTTCCTGAATGAAAATGGGAGTTGATCAATATGGATTTCGTTATCGGTATTCCTCGATCTCAAAATCAATTTGATTCAGTTTAGTTCATCGTGGATAGGATGACAAAGTTGGCTCACTTCTTGCTCGTGAGGACTAACTTTTTAGCTGAGGATTATGCGAGGTTGTATCTTCATGAGATTTTAAAGTTGCATGAGGTACCTATTTCAATCATCTCTGATCGTGGTACACAGTTTTCATCTTACTTTTGGCAGTCATTTTAGAAAGGTTTGGGTACTAAGGTAAGTTTGAGTACTACTTTTCACACATATACAGATGGGTAATAAGAAAGTACTATTCAGACATTAAAAGATATACTTTGTGAATGTGTGATTCATTATAGTGGCAATTGGGTTGAGAATCTACCTCCTATAGAGTTTGATTACAATAATAGTTACCATTCTTGTATTGGGATGGATCCTTTTGAGGCATTGTAAAGTAAGAGGTACAGATCTCCTTTTGGGTGGTTTGATCTTAGTGAGGCAGATATGTTTAGCCCAGATTTGATTTATCAGTCTATGAAGAAGACGAAGGTGATTCAGGATAGGCTTAAGGCTTCCCAAAATCTCCCAAAGTCCTATGCCAATATAAGGCATAGGAACTTTGAGTTTGAGGTTGGAAATAGGGTGTTCCTAAAAGTGTCTCCTATAAAGGGAGTCATACAGTTTGAAAAAAAAAAGGAAGCTTGGTCCCTGGTATATTGGTCTTTATGTGGTATTGCGAAGGTTTGGTAATGTTGCATTTGAATTATAGTTGCCATCTAGTTTGATCTCCATTCATTCGGTATTCCATGTCTCTATATTGAGAAAGTGTATAGGTGATCCGTTATTGATTGTTCCTTTGAAAGGATTAGGTATCTCAGATTTGTTGTCTTATGAAGAGATCTCGATTAAGATCTTGGATCGGTAGGTTAGTTTATTTTGGACCAAGGATGTAGCATCAGTTAAGGTTCTATGGCAGAACCACATAGTGGAAGAAGCTACTTGGGAAGTGGAAGAGGACATGAAGTTCGAGTATCCATATTTGTTTTCAAATCCAGATATTTGTGTGGAAGGAATGTGTTCTTGATCACATCATTATTTTCTAACGTTGTTTAATGAAAGGTTGATTTCCTTATATCTTTGTTTTCTAATTTAGTTACAAATTGGAATGGTTATGTTGGGGTGTACATCGTGCTTGTACTACCTGTTTGTCATTCGGGGATAAATGATCCTTGTGGGGAAGACTAAAACACCCTAGGTTTTGATCCCTAGAAAATTTCCTAATTTTCAAACTCTCTGGATATCGTATGACTATGGGTACTAGACATATATTGGGATACAATTTAGGGGTCTGCACTTATATGTTGATCAGTGTGGTTGGGATGGCTACTATTTAAGGTATGAATTCACTATAAAGGTTATATGATGGGGTACGAGTCATATGATGTAATTTGTATGAGGTCCTATGTCTTAACCTAGGTGATTCTATTCTGTCTAAGGTACGATTTATGGGTACCAATCGTATGATTGAGTACAAGTGGGACTTAGGAGTTCTAAGTTTGTCAGTGTGGGGGTTGAGATTCTGCTTGGGTTATGAGTGTTGGATACCACACATACCCTTAGGGTACAGATTGGGGGTGGTCATACCCTCCTATGAGAAATTAATACATTTTAAGTGAGGGTATTTTGGATATTTCCCCTTGTAACTCCTTAGGACCCCACGACATAAAATACCTTCTTGGTGCTTCATTAACCTATTTGTAATAAATCAAACACTCCAAAATCTCTCAAAAATCTCTCAAGGCTCTTGGGTTAAGCAAAAGCTAGGGTTTCCTTCAAGGTGGTCAATTGAGGCTCATAGGGGTGATTTCTTCTCTTTTTTTCTCAATCTAAGGCATATCACTCCTACCTCAGTGTTAGTTCCAACTAAAGGCATGCTTTATGTATTATTTTCATGGCATAAATGTTGTATTATTTTGGGTTTTCAATTATATGTTGGGGGTTTTGGTTATAATGGTTGCTTATGGTTTTCCCATGTCTTTTACTTATGGTTATTATATTATTATGGTGGTTTAAACATTTGGTTACATGGGAATGGGTAATTGGTACTTGGTTTTGGCTTTGGAAATACTATGCCCCCAATATGTTAGATAAAATGCCTATGAGAATGTGTTTGGTTAAATTGTTGGACTATCATTGAATTATTACGTGGAATAACTTGGTAATGGAACCCTAAATGGTATAAATTTTTTGGAATGGTTAAATGGTAGGGTCTTGTTTGTTATGATTAGTCTAATTGAAAACCTTGTAGGGTTCAAGGGAATCTCCCAAGCAAACTTAATAACGAACTACTTGTAGGGTATATGGAAATCCTTTTTTTCAACTCAATAATGTAATCTATGGTTATAAGGGAATCCTTTAATCTTTGAAAGGTTGGCTAAGGACATTGTTTCCAAGATATAGTCAGTATGACAATACAACTACTTATATCCTTGGATAATAATAAATAGAATGGTGGTTTGGTTATGTGGTAATGGTTTTAATTGGGTAATAATGGTGGAGTGTGATTGCTAACTGTGAAGGTGTGAGCCCAGTGGACGGACACTAGAAACTCATAGTAGACGACATAAAGATTGGTCATGACAACCATAGATGATACTTCCACGGTATAAAGGAATCCCCTAAGTAGACTTGTACATATGTATCATGGAGAGTGAATGGTACTTTGGAATCCACTACTCCTAAGGTATCTACGGTTTGTGCGGCTACATATATTGGGGCCTGTTCAGGGATTATATTAGACCCGTATAGCCTGTGGGTGGTTCTAGGACTGTTAAGGTATGCATTTCTAGATTAATGATTTTAAAGGCATGCTAAACTCGGATCCCTTTCTCTCTCTCTCTCTCTCTATATATATATATATATATGATTGTGAATGCATACATTTGGTTTTCTTAGTTTTAAAGGTTGGTAATATTTTATCCTTATCCTGAATACTTGCTAGTGTTCACTTGCTAACCTATCTTTGGGTGACTGTACCCCCACGCGATGCAGGAACCAACCATTCTACTCTTTTTGCTTGGTGATCGGATTTGGGGTCGACTCAGTTGGTTAAAGTTGTGAGATTCTATTTTCTGAAAGGCTCTATTTCAAATCATGGATGCTTTTATATACTTTGGTTATTTCATAGACATTGGTTTTGGCTATGGTTAGAGGCATTTCCCAAATGAATATTGTTTTACTTTTGGTTAGAGGCTTTGTGGAACTACTATAGCTTGGTATGAGTGATGTCGGTCATGCTGTAAACCTTAGTATTGGCATTGATATTGGGGATGATATCATTTGATTGTATTTATGATTATTTCATCCTTTTATGTTTTGGGTTTGTATATATATATTTATAATGGAACTCATTTGGTATGAGTTACATTTGTTAGTTTATGGTTTTATTTCTATTTATGCTATTGGTTGGATAATTGAGGGTTGGACTTGTTTGGGTTGGTCATGGTCATGGGCCTATCTCACAGTCTAGAATTATAATAAATGTTATCTTGTTATACGTTTGAAATTCATCCGGCTCAGGGTATGCATATTAGAGGTTGGGTTGGGTAATGGGGGTGGTCCCTGGTCCTGGTTTAACTTGGGATCCCCATTACGACAAGGCCCCATTTTGGGTTGTGTCATGCATAGATTTGGTACATTCATGATTATTATATCAGTAATTTATGTGTTTCTATCTGAAATGCGATCTTATGTCTGTTCTTCCCAAATCAATTTTAGGCTATGAGGTAACTAGTTGTCTATTAAGTGACTATGGAGCATATTGTCTAGAAATATAATGTATTAGTTAATGAATATTTCTTAGTTGAAATATGGTAGCTAGCAATGGTTGATACGTGTCTTATGGTAATGTCATGTCTAGAATAGATGAAGAATAGTTGATATTGATTACTAAGTTCGTGATGTTGATTAGTCGATAAATAAAGAGTTAGGTATTAATGAGGATAGCTAATAAGTGATGTTGATAATAAGAGGTGATTAGTTAATAACAATATATAGTTAATAAATAGTTAATTAATGAATAGTTAAATGAGGATAATTCATAAATGATGGTTAGTTAATGAATATTGTCAGTTAAGAAAAGATGGTTAGGCGATAAGTGGTTATGTGTTGTTTAATAATAGTTAACAAATATATGATGATTAGTTATTTATATTTAATATAGGATAAATGACAATTATGGTCTAGTGATGAACTGAAACACCCTAGATTTTGAACCTTAGAAATTCCCTGAGATTTTGGCTTCTGGACATCATATGACTAGGGGGTACTAGTCGTATGATAGGGTATAGTTGATGGGCCTTGGTCATATGTTAACCATTATAGGTTGGTTGGATTTTGTCTAAGGTACAAATAGATCATACTAGTTGTAGGTTAGGGTACTAGCGGTATGATGCCAATCGTATGTTGCCCTATGTTTAACTACTTGGAGTCTATTCCGCCAAAGGTACGGATTAAAGGTAATGGTCATAAGGTTGGGTACGGATTGGCCTTGGTGGTCGTATGTTGGATAGTGTTGGGGTCCAAGGGGAGGTCTAAGGTATGAGATAAGGGTACCACTCATACCCTAGGGTATGGTTTGGTGAGGTGGTCTCTCACCCTTCTATGGGAGTTTTATACAGTTTAAGTTGGGGGTAATTTGGACATTTCCCCTCTTAACCTCTTAAGGCCCCATGACTTATAACACTCTTGGGATATCATTTGCCCTATTATTCTAATCTTAAACACTTACAAACTCTCTCAAATTCTCTCATGGCTCTTGGGTCAATGAAGGCTAAGGTTTCTTTAATAAGGTCTAATTGGGGCTTACAAGGGTGGTTTCTCTCCATCATCTTCATAATCTAAGGTATGTTACTCCTTCCTCATTATTAGTTCCAACTAAAGGCATGTTTTATGTATGGTTTTCATAGCATAATTATGGTATGATTTTGGGTTTTGAATATATATTGGGGGTTTTGGCTAAAAATGTTTGGTTATGGTTTTCCCATCTTTTAATTATGGTTTTCATGTTTTAATGATGGTATGAACATGTGGTTGCATGGGAATGGTTAATTGGTATTTTATTTTTGCTTTGAAAACTATATGCCCTCAACATGTTTGATAAAATGCCTATGATGTTTACTATATTATTGAACTTTCATTGAAAACTTTGCATGGTATAAAGTGGTAATTGAACCCTAACTGGTTTGGATGGTCTTTAATGGTTAAATAGTAAATTCTTGGTGGTCATGGTTTTGGATTAATTGAATACACTTATGGGTGCATGGGAATCCCCCAAGCAAACTTAATAATGATCATCTTGTGGTGTACATGGCAATTCCACAAGAAACTTAATAAGGTAATCTATGAGTACATAGGAATCCGTTCTTTAAAAAGGATGGCTAAGGATATTGCTTATAAGTTATAGTCGGTATGATAATACCACTACTTATAGACTTGGTTAATAATAAATGGAATGGTGGTTTGGTTGTGTGCTAATGATTTAAATTGGACCATAATGGTGGGGTGTACATCATTATAAAATAGGGGATTCTTGTGTACATCATAAGTATCATTTATGGTCTCCATGACCAATCCTCATGTTGGTAAACAACTCAGAGTATATGTTTGGATGTTGGGTTGGGTATCAGGGGCGGTCTATGGTCTTGGTTAGACTTGGGTTGCCCATTATAACTAGGCCCCGATTTGGGTTGTGTCATGAACCTTGACTAGATGTTAGATATTTGTTAGTTAATAAATAATGGTTAGTTTCTCTCCCATGAATCAGGTTAGTGTTTAGGCTCTTAACAAAAGGTCATGTGATGACTAGTGAACTAGTGGTTTCATTATATTAAGTGTTGGTTAGCTAATGACGAGTAGTTGGGAAGTACTCACTGGATAGATACTTTGTGGTAAGAGGATAATATTTATGAGTATATTAGTATATGAATTTTTGTAATGTTAATTGGATGATATTGATATCTGGCAAGGTCGGAGGATATTACTGTGATTTATTGAACCATGTAAGGTTGGAGGATATTATGATGATATTTTGATACCCCGCAAAGTCGGAGAAAATTATGATGATATGTTGAGACCCCGCAAGGATGGATGTTGATTACAATGATGATGGTCATGATGATGACATTTATGATGAGTTGTGATATTGATTTTGTACCCTACATTTATTCCTGCAAGCGCATCTCCTATTACCAGTATGCACTTGTGTTTATTAGTCGATACAGGATGGTTTCATAGCTATGGGTGAAGAATACGCCTTGTGTTGTTGTATGTTGATTGAACCTTCCTAGTCTTGGGCGGTGGGAGTATACATAGGCTTGGTTAGGTATATGTTTATTCGAAGTAGACAGTCATTTGCGCTGTTATTGATATTATTAGTATTATTATTATTATGATCATTATTATGGCTAACTTATGACAAATTAGTCATTGATTTGGTATCGAGATTTGAGGTATGTTTTTAGCCTCTTTTATCTTATGATTGTATTGTTATGCATAATTATATCGTGTTTAGCCATGTATATTAGCAACCCTGAGTATGATAGCATTAAATCCTGATAATATTATAATGAGGTTTTAATATGAGAATATAATTATATAGTTTATGCTTGATATGACCTTAATTTTACATGTATATATATAGCTATGTGACGCTAATGGGACTGTCGTATATCCCTTCCTTCATTTGTTCATATTGTATAGTTATTCATTTGCCTTGTATATTGCTATATATTTTTTCCCTATATTCATATTGTCCTGGGATATATGTTATAGAATTGACCTCTTTGAATGTGGAAAGAATAGGATAGATCGCTCTGGTACTTCCTAAACCTTATTATGTTAGACTCTTAGACTTGAACGGAATAGTTGTCCCTTATTATTCTCATTGACTTTCTATATAATTTCTGGACTCTTGGGTGTAGTTTCAATTCTCTTTATATGTTGTATATATATGCTTTATCTTTGGAGCTCAATTGATAGTTGCCTTCTTAGTATCATTTGTTTGGTACTCATACTACACTTTTGCAGCCTACAGATCATGGTACGGATTATCGCCATTGATATATGAGTTTTGCAGAGCAGCCATGGTTTGTAGACTTAGAGTGAAATCCTAACATTCGGAGTGTTACTTATCTCTCTCTTATGTATTTGACTATTCTCTATATCGTGTTCATAGATAAGTTCTATCAGTGTAATTCTGTTGTTATTTCACTTTTGTACGTATGTGATATAAGAAGATCTTGTACTGATACCACCAAGTTTTGAGACCTTAATATGTATTGCTCTTTATTCCATTTATTCCACATTATTTTTTTATATCATTGAGTAGTCCATTACTAGCCGTTCCGGATTATGGGTTGGCTTACCTACTGATGGATTATGGTAGGTTCTATTATGACTTGAGAAATTGGCTCATGATATACTGGTATCAGACCCAAGGTTTCATCGATGTATTAAATCAAGAAATAAGTGTTAGTAGAGTCCTACAAATCGGTACGGAGATGTCTATAACCTATTTTCGGGAGGCTAAAGGGACATTTTAGAAAATTCACTTCTTGACTCTTTATCGTGTGCCCACATTTCTATGAACCTCAAACCTATTCTTTGACTCTATTTAATCCTCGAAGGATAATGTGACCTTGTCGACAGATGCAGACGGGACTTCAACATGCATTTCCAAAGTTCTAGCACAATATTAGGCTAAAGTGTTAGAGATGAACATCAAAGATCTTCAGCGGTAGCCAAAAAGGATTTGGGACATCTTAGGTTCCAGTTGAGCTTATGAATACTTCAGCTTCCAAGGTTCAATATTGGGAATTAAAGTCAGGTTGTAGATCCCTCTCATCCATGGATAATTTAGATTTATCGAGTAGCCCTCAAACCAGAGTTGAGTCTATGGGTGTTCATCAGGGTTCATCACTAGTTTTGAGTATGAGGTTGGATTTCTTGTGTGATCTAAGAATTTTTCTATCATTCATCTTTTTGTGTCAGACATTGGTGCATTAATTTGTTAGAGGGTGAGTATTGCCACTCTCTTTGGCATCGAAGCACTTAATAGCAGTTGAATTTCCTTTCGTTAGGATGTTGATTATAAAAGGACCATAGAGAGCATGTATGGAGACTTTTAGTAATGGTGGCAAGAGGAATTCCATTAGTATAGTTCTATTGGTATTTTATGTGATAGTGAGGATCCTTCTGGTAGAGCTTAATTTAACCTGCAGCCCATCAGCTCTAGATAATATTCCATATAATGAGTAGTTCTCAAATTAGTCGTGATAATCATAGTAGGCAGAGCCCCTATCAGATTTGCATAGATAGTATGGTTCTTTGGTCCATGGCAACCATTTTGGATTATGAGGGGTAGCATCTCGAAGTATTCAAGGATATTGGTTGAGTTGTGTTGTAATGAGATGCTGGTTTTGAGAATTCCCCAGGTATGAGATAGATGATCTGCTAGAGTTAACACATATTCCCCTGCAGCCTAGAGCTCCTGAGACAGGTTGTGATTACAAAAGTATGGGCAGAATTTTATAGATTTCTCTCACCATTAGTTGGCCAGCCATTTGGGTTTAGTTTATGTTCTCGCCTTATTGATGCTTCAAGAGTTGCTATGACTATAGAGAGACAACTATTAGTTTAGAGAGTGTCCCCGACATGGGATTTCTAGTCATCCATCTCATTTATATCAGCCTTATGTTATTTTGGCATATTCAGTTAGAGATAGTGTGTGGGGTACCTCAACAGATTATTCAGTCAGTTGGTTTGAGTAGGACCCGTTCAGATTTATTTCTCCCTATACTCGATAGGCATGTGATTGCGGACATCACCGTGATAGGTGTGCTTTTATTTCTGGCATTTATCTCTTATTTTTTTATTACGGGTTACCATACCTATTGGTGATTATATGACTTTATGAATTGATATTGATTATTATGTGCTTTGCTATTGAATTCATGATTATGTTACTACTATGTGGTTTATTCCTTTTAGTAGTGGATGGAGTAGATCTGTATCCATATTTTCCCATATGGGTATTGTGTTTGGGTTCGAATCCCATTTATCTTGGCACATTAGCCCTATTATGGCCTTTTAGTTGTACTTGATATTGATGTTCATTTTAGGTACCGTCAATTCAGTATGTTTACTTTGACATTGTTGTTTCTATTGCTACCATTGCATAAGTTTATTGATATTGCTTGATGTTATTACTTGATGTAACTAATTCTTGCTAGGTTGCTGCGTAGACTAGTGTTATCTAGTTAAACCTCTATTTTATTATGATATTATTTGGTGCCATGGGTAGATATAGCCCAATGTGATGATTTCTTTTACCTAGAGTGATGAGGTTGACTGTGTTCCCTCTTGGTTAGCCATATTAGATTAATCTAAGAATGTACTATGATATCGATGTAGGTTGACCTTTTGCGACTCTGTTATGACCCTAGAGTTGGCAATTTAGTTATATCACCCATTTTTGAGTTTGGGACCCTTAGACTTGCCTTGTTTTGCTTGGCTATCCCTTCTAATATGATCCATTTTTCAAATGGACTAGTTTGAGGTCCATTATTCATTTGTTCCTATTTCTTCATCCGATAGAAATTTTGATATTGATACTGAGATGTAGTGGATTCATCTCATAGGTTTGTTGGGTTCGTCCCCTTGGGATGGTTTTCCCTTATTATTAGTATGGAGACTTGATGTATCTTTCCTGCGATATGATTATGTAAAATGGAGTTGGAAAGTTAGAGGTAGGTGGCCTTTCCTATGATCACTTCTTAAGTTGGCAAATTGGAAACTCTTTAGCTTGAGTTGTTGATTCTCGAATGATGGTCTCGACATTGACCTTAGTTTTGAGATTGGAATTTATTCTTAAATGATGTGATTTTTTGGTGGATTCAAGAAATCCCTATTTCAGTATTTTCTTAGCCTAGTGAGGCTTAGAGGAATGTTTCTTATTGATGATATATGCCTGTGGTTATTATTTGGCGAGATAAAGAGTTATATTGATTAGTTGTCGGCTAAAGTTGCATTTCTCCAAGTCGCTAGAGTTTCTGTCATTACTGGTGTGGTTTTTAGCCTTGGGAAATTTTGAGTATGTTTTGATAGTTCATGCCCTCCATCGGTTATGGAGTGAGTTAGTTTCACTTTCAGCCAGTGATTCATGCTTTGGCAGGATTTTTGTATTGTAGCTATATTTCATACCCTCTAGTTGAGATAAAATTGGTTGATTGTGTTGTCAGTAAGTGGTTATCCCTGTGTTGATTTTTTTCCTTCAGATATGTCTCAATTGTGGATTGGTATCACTTATCTCAGAAATGTCAGACTTGAATACTAAAGTCGTGTTGGGATAGTTAGCATTGGTATAGCCTTATTGACTTAGTTTTTTATTTGACGCCTTGGAGTAGTGATCTGGAAGTATGATGGATTTGGAGCATTAACGCCTACCCATTTTTAGTTTTAATTTAGATTTCTTAGATCGAATGATTCAGTCTTGGTATTGAGATATTAGCTTGGTGTTGTAAAACTTGCGCGCAGCTTTTTCATTAGCCTTGTATATGTTCAGACTTTATTTATAAGCTAGTTGATCCTACTCCATGATTGACTATTCGGTTTTCTTGACGTCAGTTATATTATAGTTGATAAGTGTTTAGATGATAGCCCATGGGCCTCGTATTGCTTATTTTAGTTTTGACCTTGAGTTTCAGTTTTTCTTTGGAATTTTGGATGATTTACACAATGGGAGTAATATACTAGAGTTGGTTTCAGTAAGACTTCTTTCTCGGTGGATGGGATATCCTAGAGTGGAATATTCAGTGATGAATAGTTATACCTTAGATTTTGAGATCTCAGTTTAATTTTTATTCGGATTGATTAAAGCATTATCATGGATTGCATTTCTTGATTATCTCCATTTGTATGCCCAGCCAGCGTCTTATGAGCTTACTCACATGTTTGTCTTATGGACTTTCAGTGGACTTGCTTCAGTTTCTTGAGTTCTCTAGGGTGAGACTGTATGGACGTGACAACTGATTTTTCTACTGGCTTGGAGTGGGTAGTAGGTGCAAAATGGTAAAGGAAGGATATATTTGGATTTAGAATTTGGTGGAGTAACTCATGACTTGGTTTGTTTTGGTTCGGATGAGTCTTTGTTGATTTATGCAGATATAGAGATGGTATAGATGTGTTGTGTTTTAGATGTGTGTGCATCAGCCTTCTTGGTACAGTTTGAGGCCAGTTAGCCGTTAAGTTGAGTTTTGGTTATTTGGAAGTAGAATGGGAGTGCTGGTTGAGAAAGAGATACTTGTGGCAAAATCTCATAGAAGTGTTTTATCTCCGTCGAGGTTATCTAGGAAGTCATGCTTTGGGCATACTGCCCAGTACATCACCCTTTTACTGTTTTGAGATTCTTTCTACCATTGACTTTCAGGGACGAAAATCCTTTTAGTAGTTGATAATGTAATGGCCCTACAGGTTATTTTCCATATTTACGGTTATTTCCACCATTTGAGCTTCTCCTTAGCTGGCTGAAGTCAATTATAACTTTCTGGGATCGATGGTTCAGTTACTGGGCAGTTCGTTTGCATTTTAGAACCAATTCCCTATTTAGAAGTCTTTATTAATTCCAAATGGACATCGGGTGAAAACCTCAATGAAACAATCTCGAATTGAAATTTCGACTACGCCAGTAGATCCGAAATATTGATTTTAAGCTAGCTAGACCTTTGGTTTGGGTCCCAATGCACCTGAGCTCATTTCGATCCACCGATTAGAATGTTGAAAATTTGAAATTTTAGGTGTGGGACCCACATTTGGTTAAAACAACCTCAGATTAAAAATCCAATTTTGCCAACGCGTCCGATAAATTGAATTTAGTGTGGTTACATATTTCATTTGCAAAAAATGGATTTCGGATGCATCACGAGGCGTTTTCCAAAACTTAGAATGTTTTTCAAGTTTTAGCTATCATTTGGTGCAGCAAAGGATCGCGATCAAGAAAGGGGACCCGCGATTGCGATGCTGAAATTACGGCTAGCATAAGTGCGCGATCGCGTGACCTGAGGTCCTGGAAGGGTATTTAAAAGGCCAGTTTTGGCCGATAATTGGCCATTTCTCCATTGTGTTGAGACCCATAAACCTTAATAAAGTGTGAAGTCCTTAAATTATGTCTTGGATGTTGATTGGGAGCTTGAATAACTTGCATAATCATGAATAACGTCGAATATAAGGTATGAATCCATCAATTTTAGTGTTGAATTGTTGATTATTTGACCCAAAACCCCTAGTGGATTGAAGCTTAATTTTAGCCCAAATTTGGCTTTATTTACACCCATTTCTTGAGGGTTATAACTCTCTAATGGTATTTGAACAATGTAAAGTGAGGTTGCGTATTATAGATCCTTGTAGTTCGAACCTTCCCTCAAACCCCGCGCATAGTGAAAATTTTAGTGCATTAGACTACACTTTATTTCATTTTGAGTATTTATGATTGTTAAAGAATTATACTAATTTGTTTTGTTTTATTTAATTTGTGTATAGGTAAAACAAAAACAATCATCAAGAGGATTTGGATATGGTGATGATGTGCTAACTCTATAAGTGGAACCTCAAGTAAATTATTCATTTATTGTGGCTCTTGTGACAATATGTAGTTTGATCAAACACAGATTGTAAAGAATAATTAAACTGAAATGACTTGCACAAGATAACCATAGATGGACAATTAAACACGGGGGTTATGCTCGTTACGAAAAATCTTGAAAAGTTCAAATAGATGGACAATTAAATACGAGGGTTATACTTATTACGAAAAATTCTGAAAAGTTCAAATAGATGGACATTTAAACACGAGAGTTGTAGTCGTTAGAGGAAATCTTCAAAAGTTCAAAATTCATGGACTCCTCAGCATGAACCACGTTGGGCTTCATGTTCATTTTGGGCCGTGTAAGGAATCAAGACCTATTCTGACTGATCCCTCTAATTCACCCACCACTAATGTAGAGCTAAATTCTTATGTATTTTCATAATTTTGCCCTTGATGTATATATGTTTTCAAATATAGTCTATTTAGTTTAGCTGATTAATTTATTTTTCTAATGCGAAGTTTCTCTGGAAACCCCAGCCTTTTCTCATATTCAAAGTTATTACTATAATTTATTTGGGTTGACTACAATTTTATTTGGGTTGACTGATTAAAAACTGGAAAAATAGTTGACAAGTATCGAATGTAAAAAATGTTTTTAAGTACTAAATTGAATTTATCGATACATAGTTATATGTTTTGATAATAGTCATTAATTGGTGTCTTCAACACTTCTTTTTAAACAACAACAACAATAACAACAAACTCAGTTTATTTTCACATAATGAGGTTTGGGGAGGGTAAGATGTACGCAGTCCATACCCCTAAAGTAAATTCTTAAAATCAATTACGAGTACTTTTCCTGTAACGGGACAAAAGAAGAAATAAAATTTAAATTGGAAAAATTACATTATATCACAATTTAACATAATATAACTAACTAAAATATCCCAACGTCTCCTTTTAGCTCTGGAATTTTAATGTCTTTCGATCGACATAGCTCTGTACACTGCCGAGTCAGCTGATTCATAGCTTTAGACTTTAGTTTAACTTCATTAGTCTTTAGCTTTTCTATTTCATTACCCATACTATCCACTTTTATTGAAAGCGTAGTTAGGGTTTTGAGTATTTTTTCTAAAGCATTATCTTCTATTATATCAGTCTGTGTAGCTTTGTCTTGATATATAATCTGCAATAACACTTTTGTTAGCACTAATTACTTCAATTGTAAATGTAAACTTTAATATATTTAATACTAGTCTCCGAATCTCTTTCGTTGTAACTGAATTTTGTATTTTCTTTGTTAACCACCAACGTACCTGTGTATTATCTGTCCGTACAATAAACTGATACCATTTGTAGGGAGTGCGGATAACTTGGGTAAACAAATAGATAAATAGATCTGTTATAGCTATGATGGATCTATTTTTATTTTTGCGTGGATATTTCTTAACTTCTCTAAATATTTTTATTTTTAGTATATTTATTTTAATTTTATTAATGTTCATATCTTGGGGGGTGATTAGATGGTATTTGATTAAATGCTTTACTGTAATATTCTTTAGTTTTTCTCTTAGTCATTGTAATTCTTGTGTATTATTTTGGAGGTATTCTAAATATTCTATATCTTTTGTTCTAAAATATTCAATTAAATTCTCTTTCATAAGTATTCCTGTTAATCTTATTTCTTCGATATCTCGTCTCCAATATTTTAAATACTCATAGTCTATCATTTTATCCTAAAGTAGTTGTGATACTGCAAATTTCTTTGTAATAATTTATTCTAGTTGTACTATATCTGATATTAAATTCTAGGTTATCTATTTTGTTAATTATCCTATCTTTTCCGTCTAGAATAATTCCATGTCTGAATCATATTCTAAACTGTCTTTTAATTCTAGTTGTTTTATGATTTTATTTATCCAAATTAATCTTTCTTTTAATTGTTCTCTTCCTTTTCTAAGCTGGTTTCTATAATTAATTTCTTCATATAGCTTACTTTATTTTTCTCTAACTCGTTGAACATATTCTAGCATTTCTTAATCTGTATAATATCCATCTGAATAATTATCTAGGTAGTAATAGTGATTTTCATCACTTAAGTATATTTCTCCTAACTCGTCTTCTATCTAATTTATATCTAACATTTCATCTTCAATGTTAAATATTTTTTCCCATATCATTTTTTTATGTCTATATCTCTAAGTATGTATAAAACTAGTACTTCAAAATTATCTATCATTTAGGTGGGTTTATTAATTGCTTTTCATAATATTCTTTAGTTGTTTGTTTTAATCTTATTAATTCCTCTATATTTTCATTAAGGTATTCTATATATTTTATATCTTTGGTTCTCATATATTCTTCTAAATTTGTTTTCATTAGTTTTTCTATTAATTGTACATTTTTCATATCCATTTTTCAATATTCATAATTTATCATAGTAGGTTTGATATGTAAGTATTTATAAGAGTAGTTAGGTAGGTGAGGTATGTAATTTATTCTAGGCATAAAATATTTATCAAATATTTTTTCCAATATGATTTTTCTTATATCTACAATTTCTATATCCTTAAGTACATACAAAACAAGTATTTTAAATTTATCTACCATTTCGTCAGATAAATAAGTATTCATTTTTCATATGATGCTTTTTCAAAATATTCCCTTCAATCATACACATAACAAAATATGATCATTTTAGATTACTATATACTAGATTATTCTTAAATAACATGTTCTTCGATCACTATTAGCATGGTAATCTGGATACTTTTCCCTTAAACAGCGCCTCTACTCTGGCTACTCCCCTATCACGGCTTTCTTGCCTCACCGGTTTCACCTTTAGGATGATATAGTTCTTAGGGATTTTTCTCCTTTTCCACTTTGGTAATAAACTTCTTAGCATGCTATTTTTTGAATAATTCTACTATAAAGTAACTAACATGAACTTATTTTATCATATCATGATTGTCAAGAATTTATGAATTTAGCTATTCATAACCATAAATAAATATACCTGTTCTGGTAGATTTGATAATTCTGGGCTTTGTTCATCCATAGCTTTTGCTTTCAAATATATCTATCTTTTATTAAATATTCAAAAGATTTTTGTTTACAAAGGAGGGATTTTTGCTTCAACACATGAAGACTCCCTCTAACTGCTCTTCTATTTATAACCTAAGAATGAAAACGTGTATACTATTTTGCTTTACACCTGTCCTAATATAACTTTACACGTTTCCTATATACATTTGTCCTAACAAAAGCCAATAATGGCAAGTGCTAAAAGATAATAAATGAATAAAAGAAAAGTCAAAAAGTCTACCCTAGAAATAGTAAGGCTATTAAATGTTTACATGATTCACGTATCTTATTTTCCACAAAGTTAGCTTTTTCTCCATATGTCGCTTTCTTCCTTTAATATTTTGGTCTCCTTGTCTTTCTATTATTGCTCCGTTGATTTTTATCTTCGGTTTTTTTATTCTAGCTGGACTTCTGGGATAATATTATCTCCTCCATTACATCTCGAACATTGATGGTCTGGATATTTATGTCCAATTATCTTGCAATATCTTGTTAATAATCCATCTGAAATAAATCCTTTCCTAATTTCTTTTGCAGTAGATTGTTTTTCTGGGTTAAGTAACCTCATTATCCATTGTCTCACATCTTCCATATTTGTTTGTCATAGCTCTCTTGAATTTGAATAAATCATTTGATGGTCTCTTGAATAATAGCTCCATATTGGGTTTCCATTGATGTAATTATTCGCTGATTCTTGAATAATAGTAGCTAATCCAATAAGTCGTTTATTTGCATAAAAATTAGGTATCTTGGGTATCTCTGGCTGCTGCACAATATCTTCTGATATAATCATATCTCTGGTTAATCCTATTTTTACAACTTGTATAACTGGTTTGATCTCGTCGTATAATATCTCTATTGGTGCAGTATAAAACTTTATATAAAATAGATTTCCTTTTGTTACTCTTTTATAGGTGGTGAATACTTTATGTAATTCTTCTATAGCTATTAGTTCTTCTCTATCTTGGGTATATATGGTATTTAATAATCCATAGTCGAAGCATGTTTTTATTAAGCTTGGATTGGTTTTGGGCAGTGCCATTAGCTTGTTGTAACATTGCAATTTTTGGGTTATATAGTTTGTGTTTGTTTCTTGGATATTTGTAGCTCTGGGGTTAAGGTTTAGAAAAGTTTGTACTTTGTAGATATTTTTTATATATCCTTGGGCTATATGGTTATAAACTTTTTTATCTAGGTTCAAACTATCTCGATATGTGGTAATTTGTGGGGGTATGTACAAGGGATCTTTTTGTGCTTTTGGTATAAATGGTTTTTAAAATATTTTATTCATGTTCATGTTATGATATGTTTGTCCACTAACTCCTTTGCTTGTACCTGCAATTGTAGATTGATAAACATTATGGGTTTTATGGAGTGTCCCAACGTCTCCTTTTAGCTTTGGAATTTTAATGTCTTCCGATCGACATAGCTCTGCACACTGCTGAGTTATCTGATTTGTAGCTTCAGACTTCAGTTGAACTTCATTAGTCTTTAGCTTTTCTATTTCATTACACATACTGTCCACTTTCATTGAAAGCGTAGTTAGGGTTTTGAGTGCCTTTTCTAAAGCATCATCTTCTATTATATCAGTTTGTGTAGCTTTGTCTTGATATGTAATCTGCAATAACATTTTTGTTAGTACTAATTTCTTCAATTTTAAATGTAAAATTTAATATATTTAATTCTAATCTCCGAATCTCTTTTGTTGTAACTGAATTTTATATTTTCTTTGTTAACCACCAACGTACTTGTGTATTATCTGTCCGTACAAAAAATTTGTTATATACAATATATGGCCCAAATGCTAATAAACATTTATATAATGAACATAATTCTTCTCTATTTATTTCCCATTTTATTTCTGTTTCATTAAACGTAGCTGAGTAGTATATACAATGATGTTCTAATTTTTTCTTCTTCATATCTATATTTAAGTACTCTCCCATAACTATATTCACTAGCATCTGCTTTTACTATATATATAAAAATTTTAATTTCGTCTAAAAATTGTAATTTTGGTAATTCTTTACAAAATACTTTTATTTTCTGGACTTGTTTTTTATCTTTTTCGTTGTAATTATATTTTATGTCCTTTTTTATTTTTTTCTGTAAAGGCTTTAAGTTTTCTGCTAATTTTGGTATATTTTCTCTTACTTGGTTTACTAATCCTAAAAATGATTGTTATTTTTTTTGTGTCTAATTCTTCTTTTGAATTTATTATTTTTTGTACTATATGTTGTTGCATTTTTACTCCATTTTTATCTATTTGTATTGCTAAAATCTCTATCTGGTTTTTCATAATTTCGGCTTTCTTTTCACTTAAACTTATTTTTGATTTTTCTATTATATCTGTAAATTGTTCTAATAATTTTAAATGTTCCTCTTTAGTAGTATATCATCTATGTATACTATACAATTAGGTAATTGTTTAAAATAACTATCCATAAAATGTTGATATCTACCTGGTGTATTTTTATATCCAAATGGTAATACGTTTCATTCATAAAATCCTTTGGGTACCGTAAATGCGGTTAATTCCTAAGAATTTTCATCTAACTTTAAGTGGTAAAATAATGATTTACAATCAAATTTACTAAAATAATTATATCCTTATATTTGTCTTATTTTTAATATTTTATTTGGTATTGGATCATTATATGTCATAGTTTTTGCATTTAGGTTTCTATAATCAATAACAATTCTACTTTTTTCTCTTTTTTGTTCACTATGTGTATTTACTATAATTGGTGGACTATTGTGTTTACTATTGCTTTTTTGTATATACTGTTTTTCTAATAATCCATCTATATGCATTTTAAATTCTTTTAAATAATCAAAATTATATGTTAATGGTTTATGAGTTATTATGCTATTTTTATCTGTTAATTCAATTTTTATAACAGTTTTATATTTTTCCCATCCTTTTAATGGATCTTCACTATATAGTTGTCTTAATTTTTTCTTTATTATTTCTACCTTATCTATTGAAAATATAGTTATTTCTTTTTTATTTATCGAAAATACAACTAGTTCTACTGTGTCTTCTATATTTTTTATATTTTCTAACTTTTGTGTAATTTTTTCACTTCCTTCTATTCATTTAGTTTTCTTTCTTATTTTATTAATAACTCTTTTTGCCCTTACTTTTTGTTTACATGGTGTTGTAAACCACCAATCTATTTTAGTTGTTATATGTGGGTATAATTTATCTAAAAATGGCATTCCTAAAGCATATCTTTTGATGTTAGTTCATAATTATAGATTTCTCCTATTATTATTATTTTATCTCATATCTGTATTTTTACATTTTTAGCTTTGTATGTAATTAAGCTTCCTTCATTATTAAATCCTTTGACTACTATTGTTTTTTTTTTTTAATTTATCCCATTTACTTTCTAGTAAACAGTTGTATCTACATAAGTTTGCTTCTGCTCCTGTATCTTTCATAGGTGTACAATACCTATTATAATATCCTTCTACTATTATTTTTACAAATACATATATTTTCATATCATGTTAAATCTCTTTTTATGAATAATCTTTCTTTATTATATGTTATATATAATTGTGTATGTTCTATATTGTATGGTTTTACTTGTTCTAACCATTTTATTCCTAATATTATGTCTGCTTTTTGCATTTTTTCCTTTACTTCAAATTATTTTTTTATTTTTCTGACTCCTATTATTATTTCTTTTTCTATCGTATCTTTAATGTCTATTAGACTCCTTGGTAGATCTGGGCATATATCACTATTAGATTTTATTTCTTCACTTTTTATTAGATATTTTGCTATATTATTTTCTTCTTATCAGGTGTTTAAGAGTATTAAATATTCTTTTTCATTTATTGTTCCTGTTATATAATATTGATTTAAATTAACTGTTGAAGTTGTTTCATAACTTGTTATTTTTTATGAGCTTGATGATTCTGGTTTTTTATGAGCTATTCTTTTTGTTGTACTTATTCTATCATTTATTATTTCTAAATCTTTTTCTATATCTATGTCTTTGTAACTATAATCATTATTATCAATTATTTTTACAAATTGTTCTAAAGGACTTTCTATTTGTATTTTATTAATTTTATTTTTTCCCATTATTTTATGTTTTGTTGTTAATACATATAGATTTTTACATCTTTCTATAAATATTTTACTTCCTTGGGTTAGTTCTATTCCTGATATTTTTCAATATAATGATTTATCTATATTTTTATCTGTTATTGCTATTGAATAATTCTCACTTATTATAAATTTAAATTTTTGGTATATTCAATTTTTCTTTTATAGCGGTTATTATACTTTTTTATATAGGTTTTATAATTCTATCATCTGCTAAATATAATTCTATTGGTGCATCTATTCCGTCTCTAAAACATGTTTTTATTAATATCTTTGTTCCTCCAAGGTGTACATATTTTATTAGTTCTTTAATTTTTATGTCATTTATTTCTTTATTAATTATTCTTTTTGTTACTAGTGGTATACTAGCTCTTCCTTTTGCATATCTACTGTCTATTACATGTTCTTTTTGGCTTACTACGTAGTATTCTTCCTTTTTTCTACTAAATATATTTTTTATTGTTGGTATTTTAAATATTTTTCTACACTTAAGTCTAACTTTTTTTCTTTTATTTCGTCAAACATATTACTGTCAAATATTACTTTTTGATCTGTTTCTTCTTCATTTAAATATTCTTTCTTTGTTATTATTTTTATATTTTCTTCAGTTATTTGATTCAATTTTATATCTTCTTCAGTCATTTGATTCATCTAATTCACTATCTATTTCATTACCTGTTTCATTTTCTAAAATTTCATATATACTATCTTCACTTTCTAATTCATAATCTATATAATCTATCTGCATATATTCTGCATTTTTTATTTTTATATCTAATATTTTTTTATTTTTTGGGTTTTTTGATAATTTACAATCTCTAACTAAATGTCCTAGTTTTCCACAATTATAACAAGTACATTCTTTTATAGATTTCTTTTTTTCTATATGGTCTTTTATGTTTATAATTTTTTACATAATATATTTTTCTTGGTTTCTTATATTTATATTTTGATTTTTTATATTTCTTATATTTCTTATATTTTTGTTTTCTTATAATATCTTTCTTCACATCCAAATTGAGGTTCTATTTTATCTTTTCTCATGCTAAATTTCTTATTAGTATTTTTTCCATTTTAATTTCTTCTCTATATTTTCTACATAGATTTATATACCATTGTTGTAAAAATTTTATTCTTGCTCCTAGAGTATCTACTATTTTTGCTTCATCCCAACTCTTTATTATTTTTGAACTAAATGGTTCAGGTAATTTACTAAAATATAATCTCCTTATTTCTTTACTTTCTCCTATATTATATGTTCCTTTATAATAATATTTTTTAAATGCGCACATATATTTATCTATATAACACATATTACATATTGCTAGTTTTAACATTAAATTTCTATTTATATTTATTTCTTTATTTTGCTCTGTTTCTTCTGTTGTTACACTGCTAAATTCATCTCTTATAACTATTTCATATTTTTTCAATATTTCTGTTGGTAGTATTTTAGTAGTTGTTGTTCGTGTTCCTTCTGTTTTATTATTAGATCTTAGTACTTTCTTACTTGTTTCGGCAAGGTTTAAAAATCATAATTTTACTGTTCCTATTAATGTCTTTTCTATATATTCTGGTGTATTTGTTGTATCTATTTTATTATCTAATAATTGTTTTGACATGTATCCTACCCATAGTTGTATTATTTTATTTGTGTCTATTATACAGTCTAAATCTAAAAAGTTGTAATTAAATATTTGTTTTGGTGTCCATTTTTTAATATTCATCCTTTGGATTATATCTTTTAAACTTATTTTTGTAATTATAGGTTGGTTTTCTTATTTTTGATGTACTAGGTATTATATTTTTATTTAGAGTATTTACTTCTGTATTTATTAGTTCTAGATTTTTTTTATTAATTACTTCTTGTTTTTCATTAATTTCTAGTTTTCCTATGTTTTCTAGAATTTCTGTATATGTTTCACTATCTTCCGAATTATAATAATCTGTTTCTTCAGCATTTATTGCATTTATTTCTAATTCATTGGTTTTTGGTTCTTTATTTTTTATTTCTAAATTTTCTTTAAATTGATTTATCTCGTTTAATAATTTTTGTTCTTTATCTTTTTCTTTCTGTCTCTTTTCATATAAATCTTTTAGCATTTGTAGTTCTTTTTGTAATTCAACAATCCTACTAGTTTTTGTTTCTTCTATTTTTTGTATTTCTTCTGTGGTTTGTTGTTTTATTTTATCTATTTCTTTTTTTCTGTCTATCTCTTCGTTTTCTCTTTCTGTTCTTACCATGGCTGCCAACTTATCTTCTAATTTTAATTCTTCTTTTTCTAACATTAAATATAAATGTTCACCTATTTTCTTATATCTTCTTCCTAAATTAGAGAATACTATTTTTATTTTTAATCCTTCGTGATTTTCATATGTTTTTTCGTCTATTATGAATTCTTCTTTATTCATTTTATTTAAATGTATATAGGTTATGTTGGTATATACATTCTAGACTATCTATGTTGATTCTAAATTTGATATTTCTTCTTTTTATGCATTTATTGAATTTTTACTAACTCTAGTAATTATGTTATACAGTAGTTTTTCTATCTTTATTTTTAATTCTTTACGTTTTTTAGATATTATTTGTTTTAATTCTTTATATTTTTGTAATTTCTCTACGTTATTCATCTAAATAATATTTATAATATTTTGGTGGATATCTAAATTTAATTTTATCATAATTAATAAATTAATCCAATTATATACTACTTCCGATAACTTTAAATAGCATAGGCTTAGATACCAATTGTAGGGGGCTGCGAATAATTCAGATATCTTAAATAGATCTATTATATCTCTAATGGATCTATTTTTATTTATGTGTTGATATTTCATAACTTCTCTAAATATTTTTATTTTATGTTTATTTATCTTAATTTTATTAATGTTCATATGTTGGGGTGGTGGGGGGTGGTGGTGGTGGTGGTGGTTAAATGGTAATTGATTAAATGCTTTACTATAATATTCTTTAGTTTTTTTGTTAGTCTTTGTAATTCTTGTATATTATTTTGAAAGTATTCTGAATATTCTATATCTTTTGTTTCAAAATATTCAATTAAATTGTCTTTCATAAGTATTTCTATTAATCTTATTTCTTCCATATTTTTTCTCCAGTATTTTAAATACTCGTAGTCTATCATTTTATTCTAAAGTAGTTGCTTGTTTACTAATTTCTGTGTAATATTCTATTCTGATTGTACTATAATTTATATTTGAATTAAGGTTATTAATACTATTAATTATCTCTCTTTCTTCTTCTCTTAATGAGTTTTTTTATGTTATACAGAGTATTATCTATACTTTTTTCTAAATATTCTAAGGTTTCTTTTATCCATATTAACTTTTCTTTTAGATTTTCCATTATTTCTTTTAGTCGGTTTCTATAATTAATTTCTTCATATAGATTACTTTGGTTTTCTCTAATTTTTCTAATATATTCTAACATTTCTAATTTGTATAATATCCATCTGAGTAATAACTATCTAAACATGAGCAGTAGCTTTCATTATATAAGTGTAAGTTTTCTATAGAACTTAATAAATCTTCATTAAAATAAAATACCTCTTCGTATATAATTTTTCTTATATCTACTATTTCTATATCTTTAAGTACGTACAAAACAAGTATTTTAAATTTATCTATCATTTCATCAGATAAATAGGTAGTCATGCTTTTTCATATGATGTTTTTTCAAAATATTCCTTCAATCATATGCATAACAAAATATGATCATTTTAGATTACTATATACTAGATTATTCTTAAATAACATGTTCTTCGGTCACTATTAGCATGGTAATCTAGATACTTTTCTCTTAAACAGCGTCTCTACTCTGGCTACTCCCCTATCACGATTTTCTTGCCTCACCGGTTTCACCTTTAGGATGACATAGTTCTTAGGGATTTTTCTCCTTTTCCACTTTGCTAATAAAATTCTTAACATGCTATTTTTTTGAATAATTCTACTATAAAGTAACTAACATGAACTTATTTTATCATATCATGATTGTTAGGAATTTATGAATTTAGCTATTCATAATCATAAATAAATATACCTATTCTGGTATATTTGATAATTCTGGGCTTTGTTCATCCATAGCTTTTGCTTTGAAATATATCTGGTTTTTATTAAATATTCAAAAGTTCTTTGTTTACAAAGGAGGAAGCTTGCTTTCAACACATGAAAGTCTTGCCTCTAACTGAGCAAATGCTCTGTTATTTATAACCTAAGAATGAAAACGCATATACTATTTTACCTTACATCTATCCTAATATAACTTTACACGTTTCATATATACATTTTTACTAAAAAAGTTAATAATGGAAAGTACTAAAAGCTAATAAATGAATAAAAGAAAAGTCAAAAAGTCTACCCTAGAAATAGTAAAGCTATTACATGCTTACATGATTCACGTATCTTTTTTTTCACAAAGTTAGCTTTTTCTCCATATGTCGCTTTCTTCCTTTAATAATTTTGTCTCCTTGTCTTTCTATTATTGCTCCGTTGATTTTTATCTTCTAGATGGTGTCCTTATCTTCTTGGTTGGTTTTTTCTTTTATTGTAGCTAGACTTCTGGGATAATATTATTTCCTCCATTACATCTCGAACATTGATGGTTTGGATATTTATGTCTAATTATCTTGCAATATCTTGTTAATAATTCATTTGAAATAAATCCTTTCCTAATTGCTCTTGCAGTAGATTATTTTTCTGGGTTAAGTAATGTCATTATCCATTATCTAACATCTTCCATATCTATTTGTCGTAGTTCTCTTGAATTTGAATAAATCATTTGATGATCTCTTGAATAATAGCTCCATATTGAGTTTCCATTGATGTAATTATTTGCTAATTCTTGAATAATTGTAGCTATTCCAATAAGTCGTTTATTTGCATAAAAATCAGGTATCTCGATTTGGGTATCTCTGGCTGCTGCACAATATCTTCTGGTATAATCATATCTCTGGTTAATCCTATTTTTACAACTTGTATAACTGGCTTGATCTCGACGTATAATATCTCTGCTAGTGCAGTATAAACCTTTATATAAAATAGATTTCCTTTGGTTACTCGTTTATAGGTGGTGAATACTTTATGTAATTCTTCTATAGCTGTTAGTTCTTCTCCATCTTAGGTATATACGGTATGAAATAATTCATAGTTGAACCATGTTTTTATTAAGCTTGGATTGGTTTTGGGTAGTGCGATTAGCTTGTTGTAACCTTACAATTTTTGGGTTATATAGTTTGTGTTTGGATCTTGGATATTTGTAGCTCTAGGGTTAACGTTTAGAAAAGTTTGTACTTTGTAGATATTTTCTATATATCCTCGAGCTATATGGTTATAAGCTTTTTTATCTTGGTTCAAACTATCTCGATATATGGTAATTTGTGGGGGTATGTACAAGGGGTCTTTTTGTGCTTTTGGTATAAATGGTTTTTCAAATATCTTATTCATGTTTATGTTCCGATATCTTTGTCCACTAACTCCTTTTCTGGTACCTGCAATTGTAGATTGGTAAACATTATGGGTTTTATGGAGTGTCTCAACGTTTTCTTTTAGCTTTGGAATTTTAATGTCTTTCGATCGACATAGCTTTGCACATTGCTGAGTTAGCTAATTCATAGCTTTAGACTTCAGTTTAACTTCATTAGTCTTTAGCTTTTCTATTTGATTACACATACTGTCCACTTTTATTGAAAGCGTAGTTAGGGTTTTGAGTATTTTTTCTAAAGCATCATCTTCTATTATATTAGTCTGTATAGCTTTGTCTTGATATGTAATCTGCAATAAAATTTTTGTTAGTACTAATTACTTCAATTGTAAATGTAAAATTTAATATATTTAATACTAATCTCCGAATCTCTTTCGTTGTAACTGAATTTTGTATTTCTTTGTTAACCACCACCGTATGTGTGTATTATCTGTCCGTACAATAAATTTGTTATATACAATATACTGCTCAAATGCTAATAAACATTTATATAATGAACATAATTCTTCTCTATTTATTTCCCATTTTATTTTTGTTTCATTAAACGTACCTGAGTAGTATATACAATTATGTTCTAATTTTTCTTCTTCATATCTATATTTAAGTACTCCTCCATAACTATATTCACTAGCATCTGCTTCTACTATATATATAAATTTTTTATTTTCATATGGGAATTATAATTTTGGTAATTCTTTACAAAGTATTTTTATTTTCTAGACTTGTTTTTCATCTTCTTAGTTGTAATTATATTCTACGTCATTTATAAATTTTTTCTGTAAAGGGTTCAGGTTTTCTGCAAATTTTGGTATATATTCTTTTACTTGGTTTACTAATCCTAAAAATGATTGTAATTTCTTTTTTATATCTAATTCTTCTTTTGAATTTATTATTTTTTGTACTATATGTTGTTGCACTTTTACTCCACTTTTATCTATTTGTATTCCTAAAAACTCTATTTGGTTTTTCATAACTTTGGCTTTCTTTTCACTTAAACTTATTTTCCGATTTTACTATTATATCTGTAAATTGTTTAAATAATTTTCAATGTTCCTCTTTAATTTTTGTATATAGTAGTATATCATCTATGTATACTATACAATTAGGTAATTATATCCTAATGGTAATACGTCCCATTCATAAAATCCTTGTGGTACCGTAAATGCAATTAATTCCTTAGAATTTTCATCTAACTTTAAGTGGTAAAATCCTGATTTACAATCAAATTTACTAAAATAGTTATATCCTTGTATTTGTCTTATTTTTAATTTTTTATTTGGTATTGGATCATTATATGTCATAGTTTTTTCATTTAGGTTCCTATAATCAATAACCATTCTACTTTTTCCTCTTTTTTGTTCACTATGTTTATTTACTATAAATGTTGGGCTATTGTGTTTACTATTGCATTTTCGTATATACTGTTTTTCTAATAATTCATCTATATGCATTTTAAATTCTTTTAAATCGTCAAAATTATATGTTAATGATTTTTGAGTTATTATGCTAATTTTATCTATTAATTCAATTTTTATAGCATTTTTATGTTTTTCCCATCCTTTTAGTGGATCTTCACTATATAATTGTCTTTATTATACTCATCTATATAACGCATATTACATATTGCTAGTTTTAACATTAAATTTCTATTTATATCTTTTTCATTATTTTGCTCTTTTTCTTCTGTTGTTACACTGCTAAATTCATCTCTTATAGCTATTTCATATTTTTTCAATATTTTTGTTGGTTGTATTTTAGTAGGTGTTGATGTTCCTTCTATTTTATTATTAGATCTTAGTACTTTTTGACTTGCTTCGGCTAAGTTTAAAAATCATAATTTTACTATTCCTATTAATGTCTTTTCTATATATTCTGGTGTATTTGTTGTATCTATTTTATTATCTTATAATTGTTTTGACATGTATCCTACCCATAGTTGTATTGTTTTATTTGTGTCTATTACACAGTCTAAATCTAAAAAGTTGTAATTAATTATTTGTTTTGTTGTCCATTTTTTATAGTCATCCTTTGGATTATATCTTTTAAACTTATTTTTGTAATTATAGGTTGGTTTTCTTATTTCTGATGTACTAGGTATTGCATTTTTATTTAGAGTATTTACTTCTGTATTTATTAGTTCTAGATTTTCTTTATTAATTACTTCTTGTTTTTCATTAATTTCTAGTTTTCCTATGTTTTCTAGAATTTCTGTATATGTTTCACTATCTTTCGAATCATAATTATCTATTTCTTCAGCATCTATTACATTTATTTCTAATTCATTGGTTTCTGGTTCTTTATTTTTTATTTCTAATTTTTATTTAAGTTGATTTATCTGATTTAATAATTTTTGTTCTTTATCTTTTTCTTCTTTTTCTTTTTGTCTCTTTTCATATAAATCTTTTAGCATTTGTAGTTCTTCTTCTAATTCAGCAATCTTACTATTGTTAGTTTTTTCTATTTTTCGTATTTCTTCTGTGGTTTGTTATTTTATTTTATCCATTTCCTTTTTCTGTCTATCTCTTCGTTTTCTCTTTCTATTCTTACCATGGCTGCCAACTTATCTTCTAATTTTAATTCTTTTTTTTTCTAACATTAAATATAAATGTTCACCTATTTTCTTATATCTTCTTCCTAAATTAGAAAATACTATTTTTATTTTTAATTCTTCATGATTTTCATATGTTTTTTCGTCTGTTATGATTTCTTATTTGTTCATTTTATTTAAATGTATATAGGTTATGTTGGTATATATATTCAAGACTATCTATTGTTGATTCTAAATTTGATATTTCTTCTTTTTGTGCATTTATTGAACTTTTACTAACTCCGGCAATTATGTTATACTTTAGTCTTTCTATCATTATTTTTAATTCTTTATGTTTTTCAGATATTATTTGTTTTAATTCTTTATATTCTTGTAATTTCTCTACGTTATTCATCAAAAAATATTTATAATATTTTGGTGGATATCTAAATCTAATTTTATCATAATTAATAAATTAATCCAAATATATACTACTTCTGATAACTTTAAACAACATAGGCTTTGATACCAATTATAGGGGAGTGGAGATAATTTGGATAACTTAAATAGATCTATTAGATTCCACTTTACTAATAAACTTCTTAACATGCTATATTTTGAATAATTATACTATAAAGTATCTAACATGAACTTATTTTATCATATCATGATTGTTAGGAATTTATGAATTTAGCTTTTCACAATCATAAATAAATGTACCTGTTCTGGTAGATTTGATAATTCTGGTTTTTGTTCATCCATAGCTTTTGGACTCGAAGCACAATGGTGCAAAATGGGTACTATTAGACTTGTATTAATGAGTAGATTACTATTTTTATAGTGTATTGGCATTTTGGGGATTTTGAAGTGAAGACAAGCATGCGGTTCATGATGTGAGGTTTCCTGGTTTGGCTTTGTGGTAGGCTCCTATCCACTTTTCTTCATAGATGATGTGTGATATATATTGTGTGTGAATACGAATGTTAGGCTTGATTATAGGTAGTATAACTTGGCCATGATTGTTGATGTTTGGAGATTTAATGGGGGTTTGGACCCATAAGATATCATGTTTATAGCCCTTTTGAATCCTATTTCCTTCCCTCTCTAGTTTAGATTAGTTCTAGCGTGGTTATGGTTAATGTTGATGTGGTTTTTGCATTTGAAGCATGAAGTGTATATTTAACCTTATTGGGCCAGTATGGTAGTCTTGAAACAGTAATTTTGATAGAGTTAACTTGATTACCCTTGTTTCTAATCGAAGTTACTATCATATGCTTGAATGTGGCTTACTTAACATCTTGAAGTTGAACTAGATACCTTAGCCTAGTTTGGGATATGGTACGCCTAATTATGGACATTAAGGTTTAGAAATGGGATTGTCCGCCCTACTTAGTCCGAGACTTGTGTTAGCCTTGTGGACTTAGTTGCGGATATTAGACATAGATTAGGCTAGTAAACCATAGTATAACGTTACTTCATGACTTGGTAACTTGTATGGATGTTCACCGGATTGTGGCTTTGGAGTTATGGCAATGCTACTCCTTGTGGAAGTGTTATAGGGAATTTAGAGATTATATTCTTCCAAGATATGTTATGTGGCCTATAGAGATGCTATTTCCTCTTAGACTTGATGATTGACCAATGGAGATGCTATTTCCTCTTAGACTTGATGAATAGCCTATTGAGATGCTATTTCCTATTAGACTTGATGATTGGCCTATAGAGATGCTATTTCCTCATAGATTTTAGGATTGGCCTATAGAGATCCTATTTCCTCTTTAGACTTGATGTTTTGCCAATAGAGATGCTATTTTGTCACGACATGACTAGGGGCTTTGTCGTAATGGGCATCTCAAGTACAACCAGGACTGGAGACCACCCCCGATATCTAGCCCAACCATCTAGTATATACCTTAAG
>NW_025870378.1:0-6152 GCF_002878395.1 Capsicum annuum
TATATATATATATATATATATATATATATATATATATATATATATATCAGTATTTTAATCAAATCACGAATTTACAAAAGTAAGAATCTCCATAAACATCTCTTCATATAAATATAAGGTAGAGTAATATATTTATTTTAGAATTCTAATTATGATATATTAGAAATAAGGAAGGAAAAATGATTTATGTTTACTAAAAATACTAATGAAATTTTATACCTAAACAAATTATACTACTTTCACACATCCCTATTAAAAAAAGAAAAAAAAATTAATTTACCTTAACTAAAAAACAGTATACGTAATTTATAATTTTTCCAAAAATATAAATTATAAGCAATTTTTAAAAACCAAATTTCCAAGTTGTGCCTTTTTCCTATATAAAATTTGATCAACTTACATGAATTCAAGTATCATAAATGAATATTAAAAAGAAAAAAAAAATTGTATCACATATTCTGATAACCTTCTTTTGGTAACTTAATGGCCGGAGGATTTATTCAGCCGAATAATGTCTAGCTTTGCATTGTTTAATATTATAAACAGTACACGTAATTTATAATTTTTTCAAAAATATAAATCATTAATATTTGATTTTATGATTATATTTATTTGTCAAATGTAAGGTACTATAATTAGGACTTTTTTAATAATGGTGATTTTTTATTTTTCCAAAATTATATATTATTAGTATTTGTATATAT
Organism: Capsicum annuum; assembly: GCF_002878395.1. Classification (NCBI taxonomy): domain Eukaryota; kingdom Viridiplantae; phylum Streptophyta; class Magnoliopsida; order Solanales; family Solanaceae; genus Capsicum; species Capsicum annuum. The sequence goes on from NW_025870378.1 coordinate 705, forward strand.
TTATAATTTTAAAAAATAGTAAAAAGACAATTTTGTCTAAATAAATATATTTTAATGAAGGGTAAATTGTTCAAATTATTTTTTTAGGGTCTTTATACTTTTAATATATTATAAATATAAATAAATTATTTGCCAAATTTTGGTCCATATTAATAGCAGACATTAAGTACTCTGATTACTCAGATTTTGGAAAAAGTTTTAAGCCTTTTGGATTTGAAGAAAATATATGTTGTGTTAAATGAACAAAAGAGTCCCCCTAGTTTAAGACTTCCTTCACTATCATCCACGTATGTTAATTTTAATGGATGTTTGAAAACCAATTTTAACCTTAGAATCAAATCAAATTAGGCATTATTTCGGATAAATTTTTCCATTTCATTTTTACTTGTCATGTTTTTTTATATATATTTTTAAAGAAAATATTAACTAAAAGGATATGTAATTTATGTAAATTATTCTTAGTTTTTCCTTAAACTCAAATTTCATATTCATCGAGTAAAGATAAAGATGAAAACCACTATTTCATATTTTTTTGGTTTTTCATTCGGTGTTCGGTGTCCGCATTGGAGTCCTGACTAATCTGGATCGCGCATTGCAAGGCCCATTAAGGTGGCAGCACTCCCAACAGAGTTTTCTCCATACCCAGGGTCACGAACCTTCGACCTCTGGTTAAGGATGAAGCAGCTTCATCTACTGCACCACAACTCATGTTGGTTATTTAATAATATCTTAAAAGGGTAGTTAGGTGCACTGTAACTTCCGCTATGTGCAGGGTTTCGAGAAGGATTAAACTATAAAAATCTATTATAAACAGAGATACTCTTAATTTACAATTTAACCGTATCTTGATTTTTTCTTAAAATGATAATTAATTTGGATCGATTATTTGTACTTCCTCCGTCTCAAATTACTTGACATGTTTGCTTTTTGCATAACTGTGCAAATTGACTAATGACCTTATTTAATCTTAATTAAATATAAATATAGTTGAAAAAAGTGGTTAGTTATCTTTTGAATTCTTAACCATGGATACTCCTTCGTGTAGAAATACTTGTCCACTTTTGACTTGACACATACCTTAATAAATAATAAATAAAGGGGTGATTTTATTATAACAGTCTTTAAATATAGTAAATTTTTTATTTTGAAAAAATGTAATGGGTGATGTATTTATTTAATACTAAAAATAAAATGGATAAAACTAGATAAATTATTTATTAATTTTATAAATTGAATGAGTATTATTGAATGTCTCAAAATAAAAAAGTGGACAAACAAAAACAAATGAAGGGAATAACAATTAAAATGAACGGTGAGTGTATATCACTTCAAAAATAACAAAATTTAATTAACTTAGATGATGTTGAAAGATATCAAGATAATTAAGATGATTTTGAAATTTTAAAATAACTTAATAATTAATATAATACTCCTTCCATATTACTTGTTTTTTTTTTTTTTTTGACTTGGTACATCTTAAGAAATTAGAAGTGTATTTTATAAATTAATCTTAATATTTGAAAATTTTAAATCTAATTATTACTATCTCCGTTTTTACTTATCATTTTTGACATGAGACTTTACCTTATTATCTCTATTAATTGATATTTAGTGTTATTGAAAAATTATTTAGAGAATAAGTAATTAATGTTACGGGTAAAACATGATTTATTTATTTTTTATATTTTTTTGATTAGTTAAAAATGACAAGTGTTTTCCTTATTTATTTAATACTAAAAGTAATATAAAAAAAAGTAACAAAACAATTTTAATTTGCAAAAATGAACAATTAATTTAAAATAAACATATTTGAAAGAAAGGCAAGTAGTACAAAATTTTCAAGATAACCATTAATTCCCCCAATTGAACCATTAATTTCCCTACTTATGAGCCCTTTTAATTGAGTTGTACCATTATCCACGTGCTTTGATTTTCAATCACTATCTATATATATTATAAAGCAGAGAACGAAGCATCAGAAGAATTCAAGTGGCAAGCTGCTAAGAAGTCACGTGTTCGTTTTTAGGACAAGTTTAATAGTATTGTAATAAGATTTTTATAATTATTTGAATTTGAAAATTCATTATCTTTTAAACAAATATTATTATTATTAATTATTTTAAAAATAAAAACCAACAATGAAAGAGTTCAAAATGAACTCTTATATTACATAAACTTATTTATATCAAAGATAATGATAAATATATTATAATTATTATCATTGATAAATATAAATAATATATTTGTGGTGCTTATTCTTCCTTGTGATTATTTTAAAATCTTAAATATAATTAAAATTTAATAACTAAACTCAACGTATATATCTATTTTAAATACCTTTACATATCTAAGTTGTCTATTTATTTTTATATAAAAAAATAATAACAAACAAACAAAAGAAAGAAAGAAAGAAAAGAAGGAAAGAAAAAAAAATAAAAAAACGTGCAAAAAAGAGAGGTTAAACTATCACAAGGTAATTAAGACTAATAAATTATTAATTTTAAATTTAAAATAATTATAAACTAAAATTATATATTAAAAATAGTTAGTTATCACATTAGAGACTTTTAATTGGACTCAAATCAAGTTTTGAATTGAAAGATTAGATATTTGAATTTGAAATATATTTATTAAAAGATATTCATTATCTCAAAAATAAAACCCATAATTGAAGAGTTCTAACAAATATTTGCTATTTTGAACTTTGCTCTTCAAAATTTAAATGCTATAAAATATATTTAAATATAATTTATTTATATATTAATGAAATAAACTGGGTTTGTCATTGATTAATGAAAGGTGAAAATTTTATTAAAATATTACTACTAATAATAATAATCCCTTTTGATTTTAAATTTAACTTGAAAGATAAAGATCCTCTTTAAATTTGAATTGATAAGAAAATCTTTTATGCATTCTAAATTAATAAAATAATAAGATAATTAAAGTAAGAATTATTTAAGTGATAAATAGATTATTTCAATTTTGTATGAAAAAATACACATTGATTATTTAGTACTGTAAATTCACAAAATTGACAATTTTACAACTTATCATTAAGAATTAAAAACATGATTGCTAACTTTTAAAATAAATTATCAAAAAATAATTAAATAATCTTTTTTTAAAAAATTAAATAATAAAAAAATGAAAAAGTCCCTCATAAAAAGTCATACTAAATGCACACGTTTGGAAATTTATTTTTTTCTTTAAAAATATCATAAAAAATAAGAAGTCATGTGGCAGTTTTTAGGACAAATTTAATAATTTGTAAATAAATGATTTAGAAATATTTGAATTAGAATTTTTTTTCTTTTAACAAAAGAATTATTAGTAGCTTAAAGTTAGAAACATAAAATTGAAGAATTCTACATGAACTCTTACTATTTCATAAAGTTATCTCTTTTAATTTTAAATTTAAATTGAAAGACAAAGATCCTCTTTAAATTTGAATTGATGAAAAAAATCTTTATGCATTCTAAATAAATAAAATAATAAGATATTACAGTAACAATTATTTAAATGATAAATATATTATTTAAATTTTGTATGAAAAAATACAAGTTGATTATTTAGTACAGTAAATTCACAAAATCCTACACAAAATTGACAATTGTACAACTTATCATTACGAAATTATATGATTACAAACTTTAAAAACAGAAATAATTAAATAATTTTTTAAATAAAATTAAATAATAAAAAAAAATGAAAAAGACCCTCATAAAAAGTCATACTAAATTGGGGGTTTGGGCCACAGGTGACAAAATAATTTTAAAATGAGGTTTAGGTGACACAAGTCTTAATAATTGAGTAGAGGTGACAATTACTTAATTATGGTTTAAGAAAGTTTTGAAAATTTTAAAATAACCCACAAGTTTGTAAATTTACATTTTGATCCAAATGTTAGTTAATATATAACGAGGAACGAAGGGAAAAAAGACGTCTTTTTCTCTCTCCTCATCCGTTGTTATTTTCTCTCTGTTCGCGATATTTGTTGTTCATTGTTGCTGTTGTATTATTCATCATCTTCTAAGTCATTGTCATCATCTTATACTTCACTATCATCTTCATATTCTTCTTGTTGGCCATTGTTGTTGTTACCTCAACTGCTGTTCTTTGACCAAATTCTTATGTCAAATTTTATTTCGTAAATCACTTTCAACTTTAGAATTTACTTGAGAGGAGACTTTGGTAAGTCAGATTATGCTTTTTAGTTGAATCTGGGTAACTGCTAATGTGTTGTTTTTTCAACAATAGCTTGCACGAGAACATGAATGCAATACAAGAGCAATCAGTTTAAGCTGATACATTATCTGCAGCAACAGATAAATGTTCTGTTGTAACAGTAGACTCATGTTGGATGGATTCATGTTTAAGGGTTTTAGGTGCCCGTAATATGAATTGAATAGATGACTATTCTATTGCACCAGATTAGTAATCTGTTTCAACAAATAAATAATCTGTTTCATCAGATTACTAATATGTTTCGAACAACAAAATTTAGATACAGCTCCTGTCACACACAAAACCTAACAGATAACTCATATGTTCTTGCTATTGATACTGGATTCAAATTATTTCTTAATTATAGACATGTCATTCGTTAAGAAATAGAAATAGACAACACGAAAATTAAATAAGAAATAAAAAGTCAAGTGCATTAAACATAATTTTTTATAAAACAAACAAAAAAAATACATAGATAACAGAAGAAAAGCTTAATTATTATTATCATCATTATTAACATCATTATTATTTGTATGGCCAGCCGACCAATCTTTAAAGGGAAGCAGCAGCGCCCTCCGCAGCCTGCGGTTCTCCCGCAGCATCCTTACTCTGACGGCGGCCAACTCCCAATGCAGGTCATGAACCTCCTTATGCAGTTCCCTCATGGCGTCTCGTAAAATAGCGACATTCCACATAGGATCAGTCATATCTAAAAAATGCATAAGTTGGCAAAACACGCACGTAAACAAAAAAGTAAAGAAAAGAAAGAATTCGAATGTAATGTAATACAACGTATATTTACACAAAAATCAAGAAAAAAACTTACCAGAGATAGAAAAAAGCTGTCAAGTCCTTGAAGAGAAAGTAGTTGAAGGTGTAACAAAAGCGAAGAATAAATAATGTGTAGTAGAACGAACGATTGAGTAAGGAGGGACCTATTTATAGAGGATTGAACTTGAATGAGTTTGGAAAATAATCGCAACTGTTCACCTCCATTTATTAATGACATTCTTGATTACTGTAAAAAATTATGACTTAAATTAATCAATATTATGATAAGTTATGACTTTTCAACTTTAGTATTATTAATAATTAGTTCTTTTCAGGAACCATTTTTTTACACTGTTTTGGACAACAGATAATATATCTGTTGCATCAAATAAATCATCTGTTACAACAGATATATCATGATTTGCAACAAATAGATAACCTGTTGCA
>NW_025870379.1:0-6838 GCF_002878395.1 Capsicum annuum
CACATTTTTAAACTATGCATTGCGTTCAATTTCAAAAAACGAAAAAAACTTTACACTACATTGTAGAACATTTTGATAATTTTTTGGTATGTCAGTATGTTCTTTATGTTTATGCTTACATCAAGCAGACACAGTTATTATGAAGATGGAATTGGTTTCTGTACCATTTTCCTTTTGCGTGTAACTTCTGAAGTTATTTGGGATCCATTATTTATATGTCAATGAGAGTCTTTGATGTCTTTCCTGATAATGTTTATGCTTACATCAAGCAGACATAGTTATTATGAAGGTGGAATTAGTTTCTGTACCATTTTCCTTTTGTGTGTAACTTCTGAAGTTATTTGGGATCCATCATTTATATGTCAATGAGAGTTTTTGATGTCTTTCCTGATATTAAACCTGTCATTTTTTCTTTAACGTGTCTAACTCCTGTATACCTGGCTTTCTGATCTTCAATGATACAAACAATTTCCCTTCAAGAACTTACACTTACCTAATTCCTAGTAAGATAGTCTTAGAATCTTCTATGCTGAAAGATGCCTATTGGTGGTTAGGTTTTTCGCCAGGAGGTTGCATTGGAAGGTACAAGCATACATGATATTGGTAAAACCAGCAAGCACCATATTTTTTTGAAAATGATAGCATATATACTATGTGGGCAGTATTTTCTTTACAAAAATGAGCCGCTTTGTGCTTTACAAGGCCTCCAAAGTTGCAAAATGGATTCAGCACCCTCTACAAGAAACTCTTAACGTCAAAATAATAAGTTGTTAGAATGACGAGCACTGTGGCTGTCCCTAAGCTCGTCTAGACTTATCCTTATCTTCATTGCCTTCTATTTGCTTGTTATCTTTGTTCTTGCTAGAACCTGCATTTGTGAAGCTTGTGTTGTTGTCTCAAGTTAATGTTTAAGTTTTCTTTCCTTACTGCAGTGCATCAAAATTCAACTTGTGGTGCTGCTGAAAACGTTGCAACTGCTGCAAAACCTAATGGCATAATGCATGAACCTGTACGTGCTGATAGACCCAATGCATTCAGTAACAACAGCTCATCTGTTCTCTCTTACATACAAACAGCAGTTGATATTCCTTCTCAAACAGCAGGTCCATCCACGTTTGAGCTCCCGGACCACGCTATTGTTGGGCCTGGGCGTAAAGGTGGTGTTAGAGTGGGTGAAAGTCCCAAATTGTTGGGGAGTGAACTGTCGGTCTTCTTATATGGACTTGAGCAATCCTCCCCTCATGTGCTAGCTTTTGGGGTTGAGTTAGGCCCAAGATCCTTTCTTTACACAATCAACCATCTTTTCTTACATTGGAAACGGACAGAGCAGCTGTAGAGAATGTTTTCAACCTTAAGGGGATCAGGTGGGTAGAACCTGGGAGCATTAAAAAAGTACTAAGCAGCTGGAACGGGGATGTAAATGTAATAAAGGAGGAGAGATGGAAAATTGTTCAACATGTATATGGTGGACAGTTTGGACAGAAAGAAACAAGGGTTGTTTTGAGGATATCCAGAAGATCAACATGAATAGTTTAGCACTTCTTAAATTTTGGTGTAAACACGATGATTAGCACTAACAGAAGACATCATTGATGTGCTAGACTGTTTATAGGCAATAGAAAGACAGAGTAAGATGTAATACTTTTTGAAGGGGGACATCATTCTTTTTGGCTAGGGATTTGAACAAAGATGGGAAGAGCCAGGGATGACTAATATGACAACTCTTTTTTTGGATGGAACATAATTTTTGTTATAAGATATGGAAGATATGAAGATAGGCCAAAATGTTCTCAACTAACAAATTTTGAAAATTAAGAGCCAAAGAACGCTAAACAATGGGTGTAACTCAAATCTATTTGAATAAAAGGAATACTAACTCTGAGAGAACAAAACACACTCTCCAGTAGTCTAGTAAATGCAGTAGATCTTAAAATCCCACTGCTAAGCAAATTAATTTAAATGTTGCTTTAGATTAGAAAGTCACCTTGTTATATTATGTGTTCAGTGGGTTCTCATTTATACTGCTCATCATATTTTCTGCACTATCTTTTCAACATTTTCTCTGAAGTCTATAATTTACTCTTCTTCACTTTGAACTTGGGCTCTGCATCTTGGACTTCTATATGTTGGTTCACTTGTAGTACTTCTTGTGTATTCTATCCTGTATGGTCTGACAGCAAAGGAATCAAACTGGCTTGGGGCTACAACATCAGCTGCCGTGATAATCCTTGGTAGTTCATTTCCTACATATATCAGTCTCCTTTTCTGACTCGTATTGTGAAATAATTTCTTATTTCTTTGTGGTAAGTAATGAATTCACTAGCTTTTCATTCAATCAGATTGGAACTTGGGAGCTTGCTTGTATGGTTTTAAGCTTCTGAAAAGTCAAGTCGCCGTACTTTTTGTTGCCGGTACATCTCGGGTGTTCCTGATCTGTTTTGGAGTTCATTACTGTTTTGTTGTTAACCCATGCTAATTCATTTTCTTCCATAATCAAGTCTTCTTATACTTGTGGCATATGCATCCCTTTTAATATTATTTGTTGAATAGAAACTTCTAATCTTTTGTTATCAAAAAAAAAATCTTCTAATCTTTTACTGCAACAATTTTGTTTCAGGTACTTTGGACATTGTTTCAGTTATGCAGTTGTAGCATCTGTGCTGTTGGGTGCTGCTGTTTCACGGCATTTATCAGTTACAGACCCATTAGCAGCTAGACGAGATGCCTTGCAGAGCACAGTTATCCTCCTTAGAGAAGGTTTCCGCAAAAAAGACCAAAATAGCTCCGCAAGCTCTTTTGAGGGGTGTGGCTCAAGTGTCAAACGCAGTAGTGCTGATGTTGGTCATCTTGGTAATGCAACTGTGCCTGGAACTGGTGATGGCAGTACCTGGAATAACATTGAGCGGATTAATAGTGATAAGAGCATAGATAGTGGAAGACCAAGTCTAGCTCCACGTACTAGTTCCTGTCGTTCAGTTGTTCATGAGCCTGAAGTAGGATCATCATATGTTGACAGAAATTTAGAGCATAATAGTTCATTGGTTGTTTGTTCTAGCAGTGTCCTTGAAAGCCAAGGCGGTGATTCTAGTACATCCACTTCTGCAAACCAACAGATACTGGACTTGAATTTGTCACTTGCATTTCAAGAAAAGTTAGAGTGATCCCAGGATTACATCTATGTTAAACCGGAAAGGAAGACACACTGATCGTGAATTAGCTAATTTATTGCAAGATAAAGGGCTTGATCCTAATTTTGCAGTGATGCTGAAGGAGAATGGATTGGACACAATGATGTTAGCCTTGTTGCAGAGAAGTAGTTTGGACGCTGATCGAGAACATCGCGACAGTAACCCTCCTGTCACTGATTCAAATGATGTTGAGGATGTGTTACCTAATCATATTTCATTCTCGGAAGAACTTAGACTCCAAGGATTAGGAAAGTGGCTTCAACGTTGTAGAGTAATGTTGCATCATGTAGCAGGAACTCCAGAGCGAGCATGTCTTCTTTTTAGTTTAATCTTCATTCTTGAAACCGTCGTTGTGGCTATCTTCCGACCATAGACAATAAAACTTTTGAATGCTACACACCAACAGGTAAGAAATGCATTAGTACTTTTAAAGTTCAGTTTAGTGTATTTGGAGTAGGGTGCAGCTAAAATGTACTCCATATGGTTGTATTTTCCATTTTCTAACAAAATTTTGTAACACCCCGCATTTCGGACGAGAACGAAAATCGTCATTTTCTTCACGTAAAGGTTCCAAAAGTCATAAATCCAATTCAAGTTTAGTGTGTTAATAAATTATGTAGTGTGGAAACCTATTTGATCATGAATTGAGATCATAGAGGTCCCCAAGCTCAAGGACAAGTTGAAAGTTTTCCTATATTTCGAATTTTAGTGAGCGTTGAAACTTAGGTCAACTTCAATCAACCATTACTCTTTTTATATATTGAATTAGAGTTCGTACTATATATCAAATGAAAGGTATTTGAATTATCTTTCCAACGATACCAATTTCGCAAAATTCTGACACCCGAGGAAGAAGTTATGGCTTTGCAAAGTGGAGTGTGTCGCGCAGCATAAGGTGTGCGACGCACACCCTAACTTATGCCATAAGGTGTGCGACGCACAACCTAATCTAATGTGTGTGATAAAGAGTGTGCCACACAACCTATATTATGCGATAAGGTGTGCACCGCATATATTATTACTCAAGTGACTTAAACACTCCCTTTTTGGGGCAAAATGGTCCTTTTCCCATCCTTATTTAGCCATAAACACGAAATTCAGTTCCCAAATACCCCAAAATACACCTTAATTCATCAAAATTGCTCAATAACTCTCCTTAGGTTTCAAAATAAAAACCCAAGCAGCTCAAGATTCAACCATGGGTTTTTGAAACTAATTGCATATTTGGAATCTCCAGAACGTAGGCTTCAAGAAGCACCTATCATCTTCGCATATAGAGGTACGTGGGGTTATCTCAAAAATCTCATGGGCTTAAAAATTCATGTTTTAAAAATGGGGGTTTTGAAATTATGAATATAATCCCGTTTTAAACGTTTTATGATATTGATTTGGTCTTTAGGCCTATTCCCGAAGTGGTTTGATATATGATATATGTATATGCATGTATTCTGAAAAGATGTTAACTTGAGAGCATGAATTATATGAAATCCCTCTTTTTATATGATCTCATTTTAAATTCTCATATGATGAGAAATGTTTGAAATCATCTTGACAAGTGTGACATGAAATATTTTGAAAACGGTCATGGTTTTGACTTGCAATGAGAGGGTTGTTATGTTGAAATATGATGAATATAATGGTTGCATGAAAGAATGATGTGATATTGATGGCTTGCAAGTCGGGTATGACGATACCCTACAGAATAAGATATGTGATTAAATTAAATGGAGTTTGATTCATTGATTTTACATGAGATAGGTGGATGCCCGAAGAAGGCATTTGAGTGTAAGGGCTCATCACTGGAAACCGTGTTTGCCGACATGGGGATTTGGTACCAGGCTAAGTGATCTTGTGTACTTGACTTTATGTCATTCCCAAATTGGGACTATGGTTAGGAGCCAAGGCTAAGTGATCTTGGGCACTACTATACTTTATTGGGTCGAGACACCCTGCTGTGTGATCTTGTGTATCTTCCCCTTACTTATACTCTAATATCGGCGGCAACCAAGATTTGATAGTTGGTGTAAATATTATAAGTAGGGTATTCCACCTAGCTCAGCTGCATTACATTGTTGTTGAAAACTATTACATTATGCCCATGTTTTTTCAAATGATTTGATATGGAACTTCTTATAATGGCTCTCACCTATTTTTGGAAAAAAAAATTATATTTTGTTTTTGATCTCTCTGTGTACTAGTACTTTTGTATTGACCCCCTGTCCTCTCAGGTTTGGAGGCACAGTTTAAGGGTCCAGATAACCAGTAGATCTCTTCTGACAAATTTGCAGAATCAAGTGGTGAGCCTTCTATATCTCGAAAGGCCTGATGTCTGTCAGTTCATTTATCATTTAGTAGTTTTGGGTCTACTGGGGGCCTTGTCCCAGTTTTCAGACAGTAATTTATTTCAGTCATGTATTATAGATTTCGCAGACGGTTGTTCAGATATCAATAGATGTTGTAGGACATTATTTCCCCTTTGTTGATTTCATTTTATTTATGACCATGTTTTTCGTAATATTGTGTATCTTCCGCATATCTTATTATAATATGAATTATGTGCATGATTACCAGATAGATAGGGGGTGTTTTGGGCCTTCATGGTTCGGAATGCTGGTCACGGCCAGGGCTCCGGTTCAGGTCATGACAAACTTGGTATCAAAGCACGGTTCATGGTCCCAGGGTGTCTGTGAAATTGCATCGGGTAGAGTCTTGTTTATGGGTGTGTAGGGCGCCACACTTATAAGTAGGAGGCTTCTAGGCGTTTAGGAATGTCTCTCTTTCTTCATGTTCTAGTTCGTGCAATAGAGTCAGAATGTTCCTCTTTCATACTCTAATTCGTGCTATGGTGTCGCCCATACGAAAGTAAAAAAAAAGTCATCCCAAATTCTTTCCTTACTCTAATGTCCTCAGATATGTTTCATTATTGAGGTGATTCAAGTGCAGAAGTTTAGAATCTAAATGGTATGGTCCTTTCTGATTGAACCATATAAGAGTAAAAATTTGTGCAAGGACTTGAGAAGACTCTGTTAGTGCTTCAATGTGTATTGATTCCGATGTAAACATTGATCCTGATGGAATCGTGCTTTTCAGCTTGAGGCATTAATTGCATTTAGTCCCTTTCAAATTTATGTTACAAATGTCTTGCTTAAAGGGGGATGATGTGTAGTAGAATGTTGGAACTGTATTTCCACCTGAATAGTAGTATGCGTTAAAGTGTTGTTGTCATGACCTATTGGTAGTGAAATTAGACCAAGAAGTTGGTGATGTGAAGTCACAAAGTTAGAAGTCAGAGCGAGGGTGACTTTTGTGTAAATGAATATTTTAGTTGAATAACCGATGTTCGAGAATGATTTATCCCCTTATGGTGATAGACTAATGTAGTAACTAGTAGCATGTGTGGATGGTATGGTAGTCCATGGAGGAAGTGTTTGACTCCGAATTTATTTATAAAGAGTAAGATATGTATTCTTAGTTCATTGGATATTGCGTATTAAATTTCTATATATTGCGTATTAAATTTTTATCTCATGTAATCTTGTCATCAAGATGTTGTTGGAAAAATAAAGTCTAGTGAAGCTGTGCGGGGATCTTTCGATTCGCTATCATAGTTGACTTGTTATTCATCTCATTTTCTTGTTCAAAATACAAAA
>NW_025870380.1:0-4964 GCF_002878395.1 Capsicum annuum
GGTTAAAGTGACACCCTTTATGGTGTAATTAAGGCTTACTACTTAACCACTAGTTTGGTGAATTCAAATAATTGAATTGTGACGTTGGGTCTCTAATACTAGATTGCTATATATGTTCATTGTAGATAAGTAATCCGAAAAGACGGGAAGTCCATTTGGGACTAGTATTGAAGGTTGGTAGTCGGGTATGTAAAGCATACTCCATACCATATCTTTGGCATGAAAGTGAACAATTGTTCTATTAAGAAAGTTTCCAGAGTTATTCAGTAACATGTGATCCATAATGGTTTTGTATGATGTCCTACGTTACCAATGAACATGTTCCCACCCTACAAGATGTCAAGACATTCCAATACTTACTTGTTTTTCAAATCTTACATGTTTATTGCACTAATGAATGTCAGAAAGTATCCGGTTACTCAAACAAGATCCATGTGCTATTAATGACTCCAAAACATTTCATTGATATATCAATAAGTTCCTACTTTATTGTTATGGCATTGATGACTCCAAAACACTTCATTGATGTGCCAATGAGTTCTTACTTCATTGTTATTGCATTGATGGTATATTTATATGTCTCTTATTGATGTATCATTGTTTCAAAGTATCAAAAATGCGGTGGCGACCGAAATAACAATCTCAAAGATTAATTGAACTAAGTGATGGAAGTTCTCTCTTATCGGGTGGTATCCCAGGGGCATAAGCCTATCATGGGTCGATCCCTATTTATGTGTTTATGGGTGGTATCCCAGGGGCATAAGCCTATCATAGGTCGATCCCAGTTGATATGTACTGGAGGCAGCCTAATGGTCATAGTACAATACAGTAATGATTACAAAGATGATAAGAATGAAGGTAAAGTGATTGAATAAATACAATGTATAGGTTGTCACAAATTCTAGTAAGTGTGGTCCACTCCTATTACGATTTATTCACTTGTTTCTGATTTTTATTGAGCTCCTATATCATATGTGATTATCTACAGCTTTACATACTCAGTACATATTTCGTACCGACGTCCCCCACGGGGGACCTGCATTTCATGTTGTAGGCACAGGTACCTCAGCTCATACACCGCACAAATAGGAGCCAGGATATCCAACTGCTTTTGGTGAGCTCTAGTTTGCTTTAGGGCTTTCCGTGTCATATCCAGTTACTTTTGGTATTGTATAGAAGTTAGTTATATGGCGGGGTATGTCCCGACCTTAGTTAAACTCTGTGTATTGTCTAGAGGCTTTGTGTAACACCCCGTATTCAAGTACGTTTATTGGTCTTATTTATATGGAATTAATTTGATTTTATTTTATTTATACCGAAATTTGCCCGTCGATGGTCCCATGCGAAGGTTATTGAATAAGCTTTCCAACGATATAAAGATTTCCAAAAACGGATAGGTTTCGGATATAATCAAGCACGTTCGAAACTATAAAATGGTGGCCGGGATTTTGGGAATAGTAAATGTGCAGGAAAATTTCTTGCACACAAACTACTGTGGCCAGCCAATTTTTTGGGTCAACTTTGAACGATAATAACTCCCTTAATATAATGAACTGGGAGAGATGCGACCTATGAAAAGAAAGATCTTTGAGTCTTCTTTTCAATGCAATTGGTTTCATCCAAATCCAACGTCTGAGTAAGGAGTTATACTCGTTTTACTTCAGCCTCTCAAAACAGATTTTTAGGGTCAACTTCAAACGATCATAACTTCTTGTACAGGACGAACTGGGTGGCCTACTTTATATGAAATGAAAGCCCTTTGAATTATATTTCCAACGATACCAATTTCACCCAAATCCTATATCGGAGCAAAGAGTTATGGTCGATCTACTTTAGCTTATCAAAACAGTCCACCAAAGGACAGATTTGACATTATTTAAATTTTAAAGACACTTTGGTCATTCCTTATGATATTATGGACGGGAATATGTGTACATATACATGTATATGAGTTCAAAAACTCATTTTCATCATCAATTATTGAGAAAGAACAAATCCTAGCCAAATTTGACCTTTAAATTACTTTTGATTCAACCGTAGAAATTCCAAAGTAATCCGATAACTGCATTTGTCATCTCGAGAGCTTCGAACGGCACCTATTATTTGTGCAAACAGGATTGCATAATCAAGAGGTGAATTCTAAGGTATGATTATTGTTTGCCTTTGTTCTCTTCCCTATGTATATGTGTGATAGAGGATTATATGTATTGGTTGTTATTGAAAGGTGATGGAAATAGGGTTATGGACTATTTTGCATAGTTTGGTTGTATTGAATTGTGGAAGGAGGATATGTTAACTGGGTTATGGAAGGTGGATATGTTAATTGAGTTATGAAAGGTGGATATGGTGATATACTATTGAATTGATGATTATTTATGTCTATGGCTCAATTTGGTTTAATGGATTGGTTGGAAGGATAAATGAATCCAAACTTGATATTGGAGGATGTTGTATGAATATGCATGGCATGTGAATGTAATTGGAGTATAAGAGGGTTAAAGTGACACCCTTTATGGTGTAATTAAGGCTTACTACTTAACCACTAGTTTGGTGAATTCAAATAATTGAATTGTGACGTTGGGTCTCTAATACTAGATTGCTATATATGTTCATTGTAGATAAGTAATCCGAAAAGACGGGAAGTCCATTTGGGACTAGTATTGAAGGTTGGTAGTCGGGTATGTAAAGCATACTCCATACCATATCTTTGGCATGAAAGTGAACAATTGTTCTATTAAGAAAGTTTCCAGAGTTATTCAGTAACATGTGATCCATAATGGTTTTGTATGATGTCCTACGTTACCAATGAACATGTTCCCACCCTACAAGATGTCAAGACATTCCAATACTTACTTGTTTTTCAAATCTTACATGTTTATTGCACTAATGAATGTCAGAAAGTATCCGGTTACTCAAACAAGATCCATGTGCTATTAATGACTCCAAAACATTTCATTGATATATCAATAAGTTCCTACTTTATTGTTATGGCATTGATGACTCCAAAACACTTCATTGATGTGCCAATGAGTTCTTACTTCATTGTTATTGCATTGATGGTATATTTATATGTCTCTTATTGATGTATCATTGTTTCAAAGTATCAAAAATGCGGTGGCGACCGAAATAACAATCTCAAAGATTAATTGAACTAAGTGATGGAAGTTCTCTCTTATCGGGTGGTATCCCAGGGGCATAAGCCTATCATGGGTCGATCCCTATTTATGTGTTTATGGGTGGTATCCCAGGGGCATAAGCCTATCATAGGTCGATCCCAGTTGATATGTACTGGAGGCAGCCTAATGGTCATAGTACAATACAGTAATGATTACAAAGATGATAAGAATGAAGGTAAAGTGATTGAATAAATACAATGTATAGGTTGTCACAAATTCTAGTAAGTGTGGTCCACTCCTATTACGATTTATTCACTTGTTTCTGATTTTTATTGAGCTCCTATATCATATGTGATTATCTACAGCTTTACATACTCAGTACATATTTCGTACCGACGTCCCCCACGGGGGACCTGCATTTCATGTTGTAGGCACAGGTACCTCAGCTCATACACCGCACAAATAGGAGCCAGGATATCCAACTGCTTTTGGTGAGCTCTAGTTTGCTTTAGGGCTTTCCGTGTCATATCCAGTTACTTTTGGTATTGTATAGAAGTTAGTTATATGGCGGGGTATGTCCCGACCTTAGTTAAACTCTGTGTATTGTCTAGAGGCTTTGTGTAACACCCCGTATTCAAGTACGTTTATTGGTCTTATTTATATGGAATTAATTTGATTTTATTTTATTTATACCGAAATTTGCCCGTCGATGGTCCCATGCGAAGGTTATTGAATAAGCTTTCCAACGATATAAAGATTTCCAAAAACGGATAGGTTTCGGATATAATCAAGCACGTTCGAAACTATAAAATGGTGGCCGGGATTTTGGGAATAGTAAATGTGCAGGAAAATTTCTTGCACACAAACTACTGTGGCCAGCCAATTTTTTGGGTCAACTTTGAACGATAATAACTCCCTTAATATAATGAACTGGGAGAGATGCGACCTATGAAAAGAAAGATCTTTGAGTCTTCTTTTCAATGCAATTGGTTTCATCCAAATCCAACGTCTGAGTAAGGAGTTATACTCGTTTTACTTCAGCCTCTCAAAACAGATTTTTAGGGTCAACTTCAAACGATCATAACTTCTTGTACAGGACGAACTGGGTGGCCTACTTTATATGAAATGAAAGCCCTTTGAATTATATTTCCAACGATACCAATTTCACCCAAATCCTATATCGGAGCAAAGAGTTATGGTCGATCTACTTTAGCTTATCAAAACAGTCCACCAAAGGACAGATTTGACATTATTTAAATTTTAAAGACACTTTGGTCATTCCTTATGATATTATGGACGGGAATATGTGTACATATACATGTATATGAGTTCAAAAACTCATTTTCATCATCAATTATTGAGAAAGAACAAATCCTAGCCAAATTTGACCTTTAAATTACTTTTGATTCAACCGTAGAAATTCCAAAGTAATCCGATAACTGCATTTGTCATCTCGAGAGCTTCGAACGGCACCTATTATTTGTGCAAACAGGATTGCATAATCAAGAGGTGAATTCTAAGGTATGATTATTGTTTGCCTTTGTTCTCTTCCCTATGTATATGTGTGATAGAGGATTATATGTATTGGTTGTTATTGAAAGGTGATGGAAATAGGGTTATGGACTATTTTGCATAGTTTGGTTGTATTGAATTGTGGAAGGAGGATATGTTAACTGGGTTATGGAAGGTGGATATGTTAATTGAGTTATGAAAGGTGGATATGGTGATATACTATTGAATTGATGATTATTTATGTCTATGGCTCAATTTGGTTTAATGGATTGGTTGGAAGGATAAATGAATCCAAACTTGATATTGGAGGATGTTGTATGAATATGCATGGCATGT
>NW_025870381.1:0-3903 GCF_002878395.1 Capsicum annuum
AACTATGTTTAATCTATGAGTTATGCTCCTCTCTACCAAAAAAAAAAGATATGCATATATGTTTTTATATAGATTCTTGTGATCCGTTCCTTTTCAAAATTTCATGTTCAACAAGAGTTTACTGCATTGGATTTTTCTTTCTTTATGTTAAATTATTAAAGGACTCACTCAAATATTTATTCATGTATTGCCTTCGATTATACTCTTCGTGAATTAAAAGAAAATGTTAAATTGAATGTAAATTTTTACCATTTACGATATCTTTATTATCAATAATCACCGTCATGACATAAAATATGTGAACGCACCATAGAATTACCATTAACCATCATTGTACAATCACAACGACACAAAGGTGTTTGACTTGTTTACCTTTTGATTAAACTAGTTTAGGTATACGCGCTTCGCGCGTGTATCTCATTTTAATGAAATTCAAATATTACACTAAATAGGATATTTATTTAAATTGATAAAGATGAGTATAATAATTAAATTTAACATCTTTTAAATATGTAAAGATGGAGAATTTATTTAATTAAACCTAACCTTTTATCAAAAATTTCTCAAAACCGATCGATATTTATCTACCACCTATAAACTACTACAAAACAACACGATGATAAGGATATATAAAAACAATGCAATTAAATCTAACCTTTATAAAAAAAATTCCTCAGAGCCGACAGACATTAATTTTCCACCTTTAAACTACAATAAAATAATATGATAATAGTGATATCAAAACAATACATCTAGACTTAACCTTTATACAAAAAAAAATTCTTAAATCAAAGATATCAAAACAATACAATTAAACCTAATCTTTACCTTAAAAAAAAACTTGAAGTCAGTCGACATTTATCTACTACCTGTAAATTATAACAAAATAATACGATAAAAGATATATCAAAATATTACAATTAAATCTAACCTATACACACAAAATTTCCTCAAAGTTGATCGACATCCGTCTACAACCTGTAAACTATCATCTACGACCTGTAAATTATCACAAAACAATACACTAATAGAGATATTAAAACAACATAGTTAGACCTAACCTTTGCCTAAAAAAAATCATCAAAGCCGACCGACATTCATCTATTATCTGTAAATTAAAATAAAACAATACGATAATAAAGATATCAAATAATGCAATTAAAACTAACCTTTCAATTTTTGCCTGTGAGAAAATTTTGATCCTAAAGGACGACTTGAATGAAAATAAAATAAAAAAAAATATAGTAAAAGTAGAAAAAGCTATATATATTTATATACACATATATACACACATGTTGAATTCAAGTTTAAAACAATTTATACATATTTTTAGACCTTTTTTTTTTTCAAAAATAAAGAAACTATCCAAAAATAGGACAAATTTATTATTTTAGCGTATATGTTGAATTTTGTTTCAAATTTGACAAATTTATATTTATTTGCCAAATATAAGGTACTATAATTAGGACTCTTTTAATAATGGTGGTTTTTATTTTTCCAAAAATATATATTATTTGTATTTATGCATAATTATAATGTAAAAAATAGTAAAAAGCTGATTTTGTCTAAAGGGGAGTGTTTTAATGAATGGTGAGAAGTTCGAATCACTTTTCTAAGGATTTACACACTTTTAATATATTATATAATATTATATTATATTTATAGAGAGATATTATATATATATATATATATATATATATATATATATATATATATTATTTTTGGTAACCATTAAAACAATGATATTTTAGGTAAGTTGTACTACAATATTAATTGCTCACGTAATTGGCCATTGAAAATTTTCAATTAATTGACTTTCTTTTAAAGATTTAGTTAAGGTAATATTTTCATTAATTTAAAAGTCTAAAATTTAAGGTATATAATTCAGAAAAGGAAAGGTTTGATAACTAAATTTAAATGAATTTGAAGTTTTAAATATTAGAAAAATAATGAAAATACAGTTTTGTCTATTGGAGAGTCTTTTAATAAAGGGCAAAAAGTTCAAATAACTTTTCTAAAGGTCTTCACACTTTTAATATATTATAAATATAGATATAGATATAAAAAGAAATAGAAGAAATTCAAATAAACAAAACATTACTTAATTAGGAGAATTAGATCAACTAACTTCAGCTAAAAATGAAATTTAAGAGAGAAACACATATCTTCAAACTCCTAATATAAACTTAAATATGTCACTTTTTATTATAAATATTTAAGAAAATAACATTAAGAGAATTATAATATGATACGAATTAAGAACTGAATTTTTATTACATGCATGAAAAAAAAAAGAGACAACAAGAAATACTATAATTAATACTCCCTCTCTGTTTTATATTAGTTGCCCCCTATGAACTTGACACACTCATTAAAAAAATATTAATTAGGAATTTATTTACCAAATTAGCTTTATTAATTATGCTTTAAAAATATAAATTTGAGTAAATACACTTTATTTAGTCATTTAATGTTAAGAATAGTATTGAAAGAATATAATAAAATTCTCTTCATTTCATAAAAGAAATATTATTCAACGATTTGATTTTGGTGGATATTTCTTGGGAGGTAAATAGTCTAAAGCCAAATCCATTCTTCTTGTCATAGAAAACTCTGCATCATCCGTTGCTACGTCGATCTCAACCTATGTGCAAGAAAGAAACAACCATATAAGTAAAAAAAATATATTGCAAAAATATTTTTATATATTCTAAACAAAAACTATAAAAGGTGGGGGCAAAAGACACGTTCAGATATAACTGATTAAAAATATTCTTATCGTGATATAATATAATTAAGTAATTATATTTTTCTGAAGAATGCATGACCACCTACCTAATTTCACCATTAATTAACTCTATTAATGATTGTTTTTTCTAAAATTTATATATATACACAACGTAACTTTACATTATTACAATAAATCTCATATTGACAAAGTAATTACATAAATCTCAAAGTTATTACTAAAATCCCTTATTTTTTTTACTTTCTCTCTCATTCCTCTTATACATCCCAAAAAAGATCTGTATCTTTACTTTCTCTCTCTTTCCCGTATTTGCTCCCTTTTTTCTCCTAATAAACAATTTTTTACCTCTCTCTTTTCCATATTTGCTCTCTTTTTTCCTCTCATTTAATAATTCTTTACTTTCTCTCTCTTTACCATATTTGCTCTCTTTTTTTATCCATTAAACCACCGATTATTCCTCCATTATCGAATACCTTTTTTCACGCTCAAATTCAAGCAATCGTATAGTTAGAGGTTACCAATTTGTAAGTTATCAAACATTTATTGAACTTACTGATTTTATTCACTAATTTTTTTTTCAACTTTACCAAATCACAACTTGGTTCGATTTTTGGTTGCATGTTTATTTTTATGAAATTAATTGCTTTTGCAAATCCATTTCAGTGTGATAGTTCGATAATATCATTTTTTTTTTCAATTATTAAAAGTCAGGTCTTTGTATTATTTGTTTTAAAGTTGTTAGTTCTTATTCGGATTCTTGTTTGGTTGCATGTTGATTTTTATGAAATTACCTTATTTTGCAATCCCATTCTAGTTTGTTAGTTGATTTTTTTCATTTTTTTTTTTTCATATAATACAAGTCAGATCTTTGAATTTCTTATTTATAGTTGCTCGCTTAATCAATGTAGTATAAATTTGATAATGAATTCTTGTCCTAACTTTAGTTTAGGACTTAGTCAGTTAGATGCTCAAGAACAAAATATTTTCATTGATTTTGGCATATTTGATATTATACATTTATATTATTTGATTATACATTACTTTATTTATCAGACTAATGTATAATATTAGTCTTCTGCTTTATATTCAATTATATTATACAATAAAAAGATGTGCATAAAAGAGGCAGTTATTGTAATAAGTGGAATTATACG
>NW_025870382.1:0-6731 GCF_002878395.1 Capsicum annuum
AGTGGTGAGTCCTCATGGTTCGAGGACCTATATTCAGGAATCTCCATATTTTGAGAGACTATATTGTTATTTCCAGCTCATTTTAAGTCAGTTGGGGACCTATCCCCATGACTCTCTAGTTCATGGAGTAGTAGAGGCTTTGTCAGACTGGTTATCAGATTGTGGTTGTGTTGAGGTTTCCAATATTATGGTCATTTGGACCGAGCATTTTCTTTGTCTTTCTTTTCATATGATATGACTATACTAGTGTTTGAGTTATTTTATCTTGAAATGAGTGTAATTAGTAGAAAGGGTTAGCTTGGGGCTACTTGTAGCCTTAAGCACCGTGTGACATCCCGTGAGGCAATTTTGGGTCGTTATAAACTTGGTATAAAAGCCTAAGGTTTTAAAGGAGTCCTAGGGAGTCTGACAAGCCGCGTTAAGTAGAGTCTTGATCATTGATGTGTAGCGCGCCACATCTATGAGCAAGAGGCTATAAGATATTTTAGGAAAAAGTTGTTTCTTTCTTTCTTTCAGATTCCATCGCGCCTACAGTTGTCCCTCTCATCTAATAATTTGTGCTCTTCTATTCTAGAAAATACCTCTCCAAAGAGTAGATGCCCACAAAAACAATAATGAGCAATCCCAGCCTATTGATCCTTTGAATAAGATGGTGTCTCATGCTAAGTTTCAGTTGGCCTTTCAGACATTATCCCAAGCAGTCACTGCTAATGTTCAGGCTAATAACCAAGCGTAGTTGCTAATCAGTAGGAAGGGAATATAGCTGTGGCTAGGATTCATGATTTTATAAAGATGAATCCGCCAGAGTTTTATGGGTCTAAGAAGGTGAGGACCCATAGTAATTCTTTGAGGAGGTGAGAAAGATCATGCAGGTGATGCATGTTTCTGAGGAAGAAAGTATTGAGTTGGTGACTTACAGGTTGAACGACATAGCTTATGACTGGT
The DNA here is from genome assembly GCF_002878395.1 of Capsicum annuum. Lineage (NCBI taxonomy): Eukaryota > Viridiplantae > Streptophyta > Magnoliopsida > Solanales > Solanaceae > Capsicum > Capsicum annuum. The sequence goes on from NW_025870382.1 coordinate 946, forward strand.
TTGTATCATGGAGGAAGGGTAGAGGTGAGGATGTTGCTCCTATGACTTGGCAGGTATTCGAAGATACATTCTTGGAAAAGTTCTTTCCGCTTGAGATGAGGAAATCAAAGATTAAAGAGTTTATAAACTTAAGGCAGGGCTCTATGACTGTCAAAGAGTACTGCTTGAAGTTCAATCAGTTGTCCAAGTATGCTCCTAATTTGATTTTTGACACTTGGGCTAGTATGTGTAATTTTATGACCGGTGTTTTTGGGTTAGTACTGAAGAAGTGTAGGACTGCGATGCTGCATAGGGATATGGATATAGATAGGTTGATGATGGATGCCCAGTAGATAGAGGCAGATGAGATTTGAGAGAGAGACAGTGTGAGGGGTAACAAGAGGGCTAGATCTGAGCAACATGCGTATAACTAGCCTAGGTTCCATGGTAGGAACCGCCCTCAGTTTCAAAGGCATCCATCTATTCCAGCACCTTCATCAGCTAGTTCTCCCACTCCTAGAAGTAGGAAGGAGCAAAGGGGCAGATCTTTTATGTCTAGGTCGTAGAACAGTGTTGGTAACAGGCCCCGTTATCCTTCTTGTGCTAAGTGTGGTAGGGATCATCTCGGTAAGTGTTTCATAGATCTGAGGGGTTGTTTTGGTTATGGAAAGCAGGGCAACAGACTTAGAGATTGTCCTCATGCTAGACAAGGAAACAAAGATGCCCAACCTCAGGAACCAGATACTAGTGCACTAGCTCTTGTACCTTGTCCCGCCCCTATCCAGGGCGCTTCATCTAGCACTGCTGGCGGTCAGTGCTAGAACAGATTTTATGCCTTACCATCCCATCAAGAGCAGGAGGACTCTCCTAATATTGTTACTAGTATGCTCCGCATCTTTTGTTTTGATGTTTATGTCTTGTTAGACCACGGGTCAAGTCTCTCCTATGTGACCCCACTTTTGGTTGTGAATTTCAAAATGAGTACCAAAAAGATTCTCAGCCTTTCCTAGTGTCCACACCAGTAGGGGAGTCAGTTGTCACTAAATAAGTGTATATTGTCCTGTTACTGTTCTTCATAGAGTCATACTTGCGAATTTGATAAAGTTAGACATGATGGATTTTGACCTTATTCTGGGTATGGATTGGCTTCATTCTTTTTATGCATCTATAGACTATCGTACCTATGTGGTCAAGTTTTAGTTTCCTGATGAACTAGCTTTTGATTGGTCCGAGAGTTCGGTATCTCCCAAGAGTTATTTTATCTCCTATCTTAAAGCAGAAAGCTAATATCCAAAGGTTGCATCTATCACTTAGTTAGAGTCAAAGACACTTAAGTCTGAGGCTCCAACTATTCAGTCAGTCAACATTGTTAATGAGTTTCCTGATGTTTTTCTGGAAGATCTCCCAGGGATACCCCCGATAGGGAGATAAAATTTAGGATTGACCTTCCTCCCGACACTCGTCCCATTCTATTCTGCCATACCATGTGGCACCTGCAAATCTTAAGGAGTTAAAAGATCAACTCAAAGATCTTTTAGACAAAGGTTTCATAAGGCCCAGTATTTCTCCTTGGGGCGCACCTATTTTATTTGTGCAAAAAAAGATGATTCTTTGCATATGGGCATTGACTATCATCAAATTAATAAGGTCACAGTAAAAAATAAATATCCTCTTCCAAGAATTGATGACTTGTTTGACCAGCTGCATGGTGCAAGTTATTTCTCCAAGATAGATCTTAGATCTGGCTATCATCAACTTAAAGTGAGGGAGTGTGATATTTCAAGGACAAACTTTTGAACCCTCTATGGTCACTTTGAGTTTCTAGTCATACCCTTTAGGCTAACCAATTCCCCAGCCACTTTCATGGACCTCATAAATCAAGTGTTCAAGCAATATCTCAATATGTTTATCATTGTTTTCATAGATGATATCCTTATGTACTACCGTAATGAGAATGACCATGCGAATCATCTTAGAATTGTCTTGCTAACCCTCAGAGAGCACTAGTTATTTGCTAAATTCAGTAAGTGTGAATTTTGGCTAATGTCTGTTGCCTTTTTGGGTCATATCATTTCAGCCGAAAGTATTAGAGTTGATCCCCAAACGACAAAAGTTGTGAAAAATTGTCCTAGACCTATCTCCCCATCTGACATTGGTAGTTTATTGGGTCTAGCTGGCTACTACCACCATTTTGTTGAGGGTTTCTTTTCTATTGCGTCTCCCATAACCCGGTTGACCCCAAAAAAGTTAAGTTCCAGTGGTCAAATTCCTGTGAGAAGAGTTTTCAGGAGTTGAAGACTCGGCTTACTTTAGCCCCTGTGTTGACTTTGCCTGATGGTACAGATGGTTTTGTGGTGTATTGTGATGCCTCTATAATTGGTTTGGGTTGTGTGTTAATGCAAAGAGGTAATGTTATAGCCTATGCCTATAGAAAATCAAAGACGCATAAGAAGAATTACCCAACCCATGATCTTGAGTTAGCTGCTATGGTCTTTGCTTTGAAAATTTGGAGACACTATCTTTATGGTGTTCATGTTGATGTGTTTACTGATCATAAGAGCCTGCAGTATGTGTTTACTCAGAGGTAGTTGAATCTTAGGCAGAGGACATGGTTGATGTTGTTAAAAGACGAATATAAGTGTGTTGTATCACCCGAGCAAGGCCAACATAGTGACGGATACCCTTAGTAGATTATCTATAGGTAGTGTTGCTCATGTAGAGGAAGGTAAGAAAGAGTTAGCTCACGCCGTGCATTATCTAGCTAGATTGGGTATTAGGTTGCTTGATTCAGCCAAGGGGAGTACGTTGGTGCAGAGTATTTCTGAATCCTTTTTAGTTTCGGAAGTGAAGAAGAAGCAAGATAGGGATCCTAGTTTGGTCAGAATGAAGGAATCAGTTAAGGGCTAAAGGGTTGAGGTTTTCTCCCAAGGAGGAGATGACATGTTGAGATTACAAGGTAGATTGTGTGTTGCGTGTGTTGATGATCTGAGGCAGAGGATTATGGCTGAAGCACATGGCATGCAGTATTCTATTGATCCCGACATTACCAAGATATACAACGACTTGCAGGAAATCTATTGGTGGAATGGTATGAAGAAGGATATATCCGAGTTCGTAGCAAAGTATGCAATGTGCCAACAGGTTAAGGTAGAGCACCAAAAACCTAGTGGTGTGATGCAAGAGTTTGGTATACCCACATGGAAGTGGAAGGTGGTGAATATCGACTTCGTAATTGGGTTACATCTTTTGCGTCGTCATCATGATTCTATTTGGGTTGTTGTGGATAAGCTGACTAAGTCTGTGCATTTATTTCTCGTGCATACATCTTATACAGCTAAGGATTATGCTAGATTGTATATCCAGGAGTTAGTCAGGCTGTACAGAGTTCCCTCGTCTATCATTTCGGATAGGGTCACTTAATTTACTTCTTAGTTTTGGAGGGCGTTCCAGTAGGGTCTTGGTACCCAAGTCCTTTTGAGTTCCACTTTTCATCCACAGACAGATGGTCAGGCTGAGAGGACTATTCAGACCCTGGAAGATATGTTGAGGGAATGTGCTCTTGATTTCAAAGGTAGTTGGGATGAGCATTTGCCATTGATAGAGTTTGACTATAACAATAGTTACCATGCTAGCATCAGGATGGCTCCATTAGAGGCCTTGTATGGTAGGAGATGTAGATCATCCATAGGTTGTTTTAAAGTGGGTGAAGCTACCGTGATTAGGCCTAATGCAGTGTTTAAAGTTATGGAGAAAGTTAAGTTGATTAAAGAGAGGTTGAAGACTGCCCAGAGTCATCAAAAGTCTTATGTCGATGTGAGAAGAAGAGATCTTGAGTTTGAAGTGGATGATTTGGTATACTTGAAGATTTCACCCATGAAAGGGGTGAAAAGGTTTGATAAAAAGGAGAAGCTTAGTACCCGTTATGTTGGCCCGTATAGATTCTTGATCCGTGTTGGTAAGGTGGCCTATGAGGTTGAGTTGCCCACAGAGCTGTCAGCTATTCATCCTATTTTTTATGTCTCCATGCTTAAGAAGCATATTGGTGATTTCGTGGTAGTAGATCCTTCAGAGAATGCCAATATTGAGACCAGTCTTTCCTTCGATGAGATTCCTGTTGAGATCCTAGATTTTCAGATTCGTAGACTAAGGAACAAAGATGTTCCCTTCGTCAAAGTTTTGTGGTGGAACCAATCTGTTGAGGGTACTACTTGGGAGGCAGAAGTAGACATGTGAGCCAAGTACCCGCACCTCTTTTTTACAAGTTTAGATTAATCCAAAGGTATTATTCTTTCTTAATTCAGCCCTTCTAATCTAAAGTTCAGCTATATGCATCTATCCTTGTATGAGTTTTTGCAATTTCCAAGGAATTCAAGAGTTTAGAGAGATTTTGAACCTGTTTTAGTAACTTGCTTCAGCTATGTATACTCAGTTTTTCCTGTGTTCTTAGTCTAACTAACATTCGACGATGAATGTTTCCAAGGGGGAGATATTATAAGACCCCGCAAAAATTCTCTCGTAGAATGAGCCTTAGGGCATGTCAAGTGAGGTGTGCTTCCAGCCCTAAAAGATTGAGAAGTGGCTTCCTAAGTGAGTATCGTGTTAACTATATAGAATTTCCCTAATTTTTTACTTTTTATCACATGGGAAATTTGATAAGCTTTTCGTCGATATAAGATTCGCCCAAATCCAATACCCGGGTAAGAAGTTATGGCTAATTTAAGTCCTAGTCATAAAACAACGTCATTTTGGTGCTTGGCGCATCACGGAGAGGGTCTATTTGACAATTGTCAAATTCCAGTGGAACTCTGCAATAGTGGTGCATCGCAAGGACCCCAATTTCTCAATAGTCAATTCCTAGTGGCCTAGCGCGATTGTGACACATCACGCTGACAGGTCCCAACTAGTGGGACAATGCGATGGCTCCGCATCACGGTGACTCCCAGATTCCCATTTTTCAATTTTCAGTGAGCCACTACAATAGTCGCGTGTCGCGGTGGCCCATAAAATTGAGTTCCCAGTTCAATTTTTCCAGATTCATACAGAAGTTAAAATGGGCACTTTGGACTTTTTCCAAACCTCTTAAACCATGAAAACACCAAATTTAAGTCAATTACAAGCATTCTATGAAGTTTTTCTCAAGTTTTTTCTCAACAAGAACCCTAAGTACCCGAAACCTCTTCCAAGAATCTCAAGAATTCACCATAGATTTTCTAAATTGAGTCAAAGATTCAAGGTTCGAAAGTCAAGGGCTTCAAGAACCCTCATTCAAGAGTACGAATAGAGTTCCAAAAGCAAGAGTTTATCCAAAGATCTAATTCAAGGTATGTGGGGTTTTGAATAAGGGTAATCCTTTCCCCCTTGTGCCCAAAGGCTTATTTAAACTACAATTCTCTACAATTTATGAGATTTTACATGAAATTGAATTGGGGGTTTTAACCTATTGTTATTGGTTGCAAGCATTTGATGCTCCCATGAATTGAGAGTCTAATGGCATGATTTTCACATGTTTTCTTGAGAAATTGCAGCTGGGTCTATATCTTATGATTTTAATCCTTGAGAAGTTAATATTTGAAATGTTTGAAACATTGAAGTATATGAGTATGTTGAGATAAATTGCTGAAATTTCTAGATTTCTACATGATTTATGAATCTATATGCTATCTATTATGCTTTTGATGAGTTCTAACTTGAGATTGAATTATGGGTTATTAAGCCCTACTTGAGACTTGCAATTTTATGAACTATTGTTCTATAAGCACCCATGATTTGAGTATTTTGAGATTATTGAGAAATATTTTGACCCAATG
>NW_025870383.1:0-7591 GCF_002878395.1 Capsicum annuum
TAGGCACATTCATTATGTTGAAGTATTCATTTTAGGTGTATGATTCAGCCCAGAGGAGTTTAAAGTCTAGTTTAAGATTAAAAAATTCATTCACTAATCCAATCTTATTTATTTATATTTGTAACACCCAATGAACTTATACTGAGACGTCACACGGTGCTCAAGTCTACACGTGGCCTCAAGCTAACCCTCTAAGTCTATCATTACTTTCAGAACTCTCTACGACACGAATCATCATAAAGTAGGAAAGAATAATCATGGCATGAACATACTGAGGTACGAAGTAATACTATCCTATATAATATAATACTAACGTTCTGTACATACTGGTACTCTAGTCTAACAAAGCCTCTACTACATAAGACTGAAGAGCCATTGAGACAAATCCCCAACTAGCTCATACTGAATGGAAAATTAAACAACCATCAATTAGCAAGACAAAATTATGAACATAGGTCCTCGAACCATGAGGAATCACCAATTGCAGAAATATAGATGAAGGTACTCGTAGATCACTGTCACGGTAGAGACTGAGCACCTGAACCTATATCACGAGAAAATATAGAATATAAGAGAGTATGGGAGTCAATACTTTGGAATGTATTAAGTATGTAGGCATGGATGCATCATTTTAAATAACATCATAAATGTATAAGAAAATCATGCATGCTAACAATAACAACTCTCTTCACTTGAATTATTGAAAACATCATTTTCAGAAGTCATCAGTAATAATATATGCTTCATAAATCTCGTAGATCATTTAAATCAACGCAAACTCTTTGAATCATGACAGAGAGTGGCTCGGTTACTCATGATACTCAGATCATTATGGATATGGGAGTTTCATATAATCGACACAACTACACCATGTGAGCTGCATGGAGTCCAACGTTTTCCCTCCTAAGGAGAGAACCCCACATTAGCAGGGGTGTCGTACTCTTTATAGGGAGTACAACCTCAATCTCGTCATCACCATCTCATACTCGGCCTTTGGACCACAACTATCAACATCAATCCTACGGTGACACATAGTTCAGGAAAAATACAAAATTTCTCGCTCGGTGCTAAATACTCCTCCTTAACTCAGCTTAGAACACATTAGGAAATCCACCTCAATCAATATCAACTCATGCATCTATCATGATGACGAAAACAACAACATATCTCATCGGTAAATCATATGCGACTATGGATTCCTAACTCGACTCAAATTCAAACAATGTTTCTCAACATCAAGTACATTTGCTTATCAAATAATTTCAAATACCAAAGCTTGAAGGAAACAACATCAAACTCATTCTTGGATTTTAATTCAAATATCGGTATATCTATATTTAATAATGAAATTTCTCATAGAAAACACAAATTTTGACACTTATCATAAATCACTTAGAAATCATCGATAAATAATGACAATATACATCTCATGGAATAAATACTCAATTTAAAAAGTATGATGGTGAAATTACCATAAATATAAAGCTTATTCAACTCATGTCTCATAAATCATACATAAAGAAATTTGGGTATAAAACCACTTGCAAAATTATGTAAATCAATAATAGAAAGTAATTCTTCAGGCACAAGGACAAAAGGAGCGTTCTTGTTGAAACCCCTCCTACCTTGGATTTTGATTTGAAGATGTGGAAGCTTTTTTGGAACTCTTCTCACACGTTTAGGCCAAGATTCCTGATGCCTTTGATTTGAGAAACTTAGTTCTTGAACAACTTAGAGAAATTCATGAAAGATTCTCTGAATTTCTTAAAAGAGGATTTGGATTTTGGATCTTGTAGAAACCCTGGTTTCTAGGAGATTCTTGAAAGATAGAAAGAGAAAGGAGAAGTAAATGAGTGGATCTTCTCCACTTTGATATATATATATATATAAGAACATATTGGGAGGAAATGACCAAAATATCCTTTATTGAAAATGCTAAAATTTGCTGATCTTGGCCTGTGACGGTCGATTGACGGTCTGTCAAGTCTCCTGATGGTCCACCAGATTGTCCGTCACTCAATTGCCAAAACTGGAATGTTTTTACTTAACATGATGTTCTATCAGGAAACTGATGGTCCACCAAGTCTTCAGTTACTCGAGGGCCAGAAATGAGATATTCTGTCTCGACCTGACGGACCCCTTGACGGTCTATCAATTTTTTGATGGTCCACCAACTTGGCCATCGCATGATATACTAAAAAAAGATTCACTGAATCGGATTGATGGGGAACTTGATGGTCCACCAAGGACTTGACGGTCTACCAGGTCGACCGTCAAACCTGGGCAATTCGATACCGTTGAGTAAAACGGTCATAACTCACTCATCCGATGTCAGATTTTGATGAAATTAGTATTGATGGAATGCTTATTTAATGGTCTACATGAAAACATCAATCACTTTGGAAGTCATACATATCCACCCAAAATATGGATTTAGGATTAAGAAATGGTTGAGTTATTACAATATTAAACTTTGAGACTCTACTATTGTAATGACCTAACTTTTGTGGTTTGTGTGAAATATTTATTTTTTTGTGATTTAACCATTTTACCCTTTCTTATGGTTACATTATGGTATTTTTTGTGTGTAGGTATGATTGTAATTGTTCCAAATATATTTTGGTATGATTTGTGCAAGACTGTAGTGTTTGATGGTCTTAAAGGATTTTTAGTTGACTTTGGTCAACATTTATACATCAGTATGTCGGATGGTAAAATGAACTATGTCAGCAGATCAGGAATGTTAATTTTTGGTTGGTAATAATCACAAATTAACCCCTAAAACCCAATTTGTGATAATGATGTTTTTTAAAAAATTTGATATTGTGATGAAGTCTGGAGTGTCAAACTTAATTGGATAGCATAGTTTTTTATGTACTCATTGATTTTAGTTGAATATCAAGGGGTTCACTATGACTTGGAATTTTCTAAGTACGCAACTGATGCACCACTCAGCTCGTGCACTGACTTAAAGTTATGTTTTGGTTGCATTAGATACATGGTCTAATCACCAAAATATTGCCTAAGAAATACTAGGTTTGCTTATTCGAAAAGTGCTTAAGCAATGGTGTGGTGACTTAAGTGACATGGGTATGCCATATGTCTATCACTTATATGATAATTATGGCACATATGCGATGAGGGGGGCTTCACTTAAGAGATGCCTTTTCGATCAGGCAACATCTACCAAGGTGACTCGATAGTCTCCTAGAAGATGCCCTAGTAGTTTATTTTCCTTTTTTTGAGGTTTTTACAGTATTTTTGAGATTTGGAGTTTGGGGTTCGAGTTTATGAGCATTTTTTTCAACTTTTAAGATTGGGTAAGCTCCAAATATATATTACAATTACTTTTCCTTGACTTTATCATTTAAATCTTGTATAAACTCTTATTTGAATAAGAAATTAAGGGAGTTTGGTTTGGGAGGCCTAAATTATTATATCATCAATTCAAACCCTAATTTCACTTAGTTTTCCCTTGGATTTTCTCCTATGAATTCCTTTAATCTTTGAAAGTAGGTTTCTGGACATAAAATTTGGTTTTATCCTTCTTTATTGAAAACTATCTCAAGGGTCCATTTTTACCGCTCTTCAGATATGGACAATATGAGTAGGTTTGACTTTTTTTTAATGCATAAATTTTATATTTATATGTTTTGGTTGATTCTAGGTAGGTTCTTGAGGGTAAAACTTTGGATCGAGGGTATTTTTGACCAATGTTTAGAATTTGGGAAATATTATGGCTTAACTTTCTACAAACAAGGTTGGTTAGTTAATAATAAAGTAAAAGCATGCTATGGGTATAAGGTTGTATCATGTAAAATATACTTATATGATTTATGTTCCTATGTAGGATCCTATATGGTTAATATTTTGTGGTTTAAAGACATTATTTTCGATGTATGACCTTGTGGGACCTTGTATTATGTTGTTGGCCTAGTTTAATATATGTATTTGGTTGCAATCGTTTTGGTGATAAAGATCCTACATTTTGGTATTTATATGGTATCAATGACATTTTTCATGCTTCACTTAATTGTTTCAAGATTTTTTTTATCATGGGTAATTGGTTGATTTGAGTCAACTTTTGGTACACATAGTTGGTATATTTGTTTCATATTGCATAATCTAAATTTTTTTGGTTATGAGATTCACATACTCATATCATCCTCATTTATGAAATATTGGTACCACCACAAAAATATTAGAAACACTAGTTTTTTATTATGAAAAATATAACATCCTTAAAAACCCTCTACTGATGTATATTCTAACTTTCTTAAGTTGCATGTGGTTGTTTATACTGCTTACTAATTAGAGATACAACCAAAGATTGTACGAGGTCACCTATGTGTTGTACACCTCTCAATTCACCAAAGATGAATTGGGATTAGTTTCAAAGTCCTTTTTTTGACAAATTGGTGCTTTTTAGTGTAAGAAATAAAATGAGAGATATATTGGGTCACTTGGAGAAATACTACTTGACTGTTTGGAGTATGAGACTATACTCTATGCCTTGCCTAGGCATTTTTATGCCAGTATTGCCATAGACTGTGAAAAGATTTGGAATATCATAGAGGGGTTGCATATTTCGCTTCAGCTTGAAATGAATCAGATTGTAGTTTATGAGGCATAATTTTAGCGTATTATGGATCATACTAAGATAACTGAGGCTATTCGTCAAGAATCTTAGGGAGGCACCAAGAAGGTGTGCTATCTAGGGGCGTACAAATGTAACAATTATAGAGCTAAATATTCTAAAGGTTTATGCAGGAATCATGGTTGACTAGTACAGGAAGCCTTAAATATTATAGTTAGTGGGTCTTTTGGTTCGACAGCTTTAGGTGGTGGTCCTAGTTCAGTCGTAACTACTTTTATCAAACTGTAGGGTTTTCTATATGTGTGATTAGATTTTCCATTTGGAAAAGGACTGTCCCCACGTTGTTTTTAGAGATTGAAGTTAAAGTCCCTCACCCATTGTGAATGCAAGGTATTGTTTGTTTCTTAAAAATAGCTCTTGAGTTCAAGGTACCTTGCCTCAAGAAGAGGCTTGTGGTGAAGTCTAAATATGGAATATGGCTAGAGTCTGTTGTCTAACAAAACGGTATAAGGTTAGAGTCCCTTGCCTAAATTGAATGTATGTCGCTAAAGTTTCTTGCTTGAACGATGCATGTGTGTGCCTAAAGTCCCTTATTTGAATAATTAATGTCCATGGCTAAAGTCCCTTGTTTTAATGATAGTGTGTGGCTAAAGCCTTTAGCATAATTAATGTTTGTACATAAGTAAATTTACATTCTAATGATAGTGAGCATATGGCTAAATTTCTTGGTGTATCAAGCATAATGAATCGATAAGTGTGTAAGGTGGTAGTCCTCCACTCTGTGTCTAATGGTTTAATACTTGAGAATGGTGAAAGACACTGATATCTTGGCTACTATATGGTTATATCACTATGTATAGATAAGTTTATGAATTTGTTGGGTTGTGATTTATATATATATATATTTATATTGAATTGATGTTAATTTATGATGTATCTTATTACTTATCCTTGAGTTACATACTAGCATTTCAACCATTAACTGACTTCGAAAGCTATGTCCCCACGCGACGTAGGTGCTGAAGTATATTATCCTTTTCCTTTGTAGTGATTAGACAGTTAAGCAGTTCCTGCATTGACTTGAAGGGGTGAGCTTTCTTACATTCAGGAGACATTCATCTCTTTGTCTCTATATTTAGTTTTAGTATCTTAAGACTTTGTTTGGCTATAGTTGGGGGCTTGTCCTGAAATATTCATTTATTGTCTCCAGTTTTGTATAGAGGTGTTGTGAACAACTGTGAACTTTGACGTAGTTTTTATAATGTCTCTAATGTCGACTTAGGATATTATTCCACTATCTTAAATTGTTATTTGGATTTCCTTCAACTCCCATGAGATGATAAGTTGTTTAGGTTGGGTTACGGGGCAACCTCCGGTACATGTGTGCTTGAGGAGCCCATATGACATTGCCCAAAGTTCGGGGCGTGTCATAAAAACTCAATTTATTTTATGTATGTCAATAACTGCTTATTATTTTACTTGTTGCAATGCATGATATTGATTGTTGACTTATCTAGATGTTTTTTAATCACCTGATATAAAATTATATAAAAGGCTTGTTTGTTATATAACTGTGATTGAACTTTTTCAATGTATACATATTGTGATATAACTTATATATTGAGATGAACTGGTAATGGTTAATCATCATCAAATTAAAGGATTTGAAGGTGTATAATGGTGTGAACATTGGAATAAAGGAGGTATAATACTTTTCCTGGGATAAACGTTATAGATACTTAATGTCTGAAATATTTGGTACATGGGCTGAGCTCGTCAACCACAGTTCATGGATAGTGGAAATTCATAATATTCATGCCATTTCTTTACATTGTATTGTTTAGTTTGATTATTCCATGAATCGATCAGGCTATATTGTTGTTGCCATATTTTTCCTTGAGTGAACCAAGTCATATTTGTTTTTGTTAATTGGATTCATGATTAGTCTGAGATATTGATACACTTGAACTGGGTTGATATTGTTGATGTTTAGTAAATAGGTAATTGTAATAAGGTTGAATTATTGTATATGAGCTATGCTAATTAACTTTGTTTAATATTTGCAGTTGTACTTGTTTTATTTTATTGGTTGGTTGATTGCTTGTTGATTCTATGAGGAAATGTTAAGTAAAGGTATATTTTAAAGGTGTTACACAGTTATACTTATTTACAAATTATTGGTTATGTGTTCATATTTGTTATGTACAGTTGGCCTATGACCGTACTATTAGATAATGGTTTTGTGCTAATACTTCTCTGTGATACTCTTTTTCGTAAGTGTAGAGTCCATTCTAGTTAGTCAGAGACCTCATTTAAGACTAATAAATTTTTGACTCAAAGGTGACCTTCATATTTTTAGCAGTCATGGGTTTTCATACAGTATGCGCTTGAGCACTTGTTTCAAAAACAAATAGTTTGATTATTTCTAGTTTGTTGGTTATTACACGTAGAGTTTTTTGTTTTGATGTTTTAGTACGATGAAATTCAGTTTTTGGGGAATTTAATATGTTTGATATAGTTTTTCATTGTCTCGATGTGGCCCCTGCAAATACAAAGAATGAATCATTGTTGCACCAAAGATAGAAGATTAGTGGAAGGGAATGATCAAATTTCTCCAAACGAACCCTCAGGATTCATTTGGGACCCCAAAAAATAATAAAAGATGCCACTAGGGTAATTTCAATATACCAAACTTGATTGAATCATCATGATTATCAAAAAAAAAAACCTTCACTATCAGTAAATTAGCCCCACCTGAGAAACTTTTCTAGGATAATGTAAGTAATTTCTCAAATAGATGATAGAAACTTAAACAAAAAACTTGAAACCTAAACTAACCATGATAATAACACAAAATTGTAATTTCAGATCTAATGGAAGTTACAGAAATACCATTTGATTCTTTAATACCCAAATGTCACCTAATGTAGAACAAATGACTTTAAAAGATGTCAGACAACTCCAACTTATATAACACCCTCCCGAACACTTTGG
>NW_025870384.1:0-3977 GCF_002878395.1 Capsicum annuum
ACAAAAAGTACTTTGGACGAAAGAAAGCAAGACCATCTTAGGTTCTGACACTACTAGAAATAGAGGTGGTTTTTTTTCACCACGAATCAACGGAAACATGTGTTCTTAATTTCCTAATGTTTCCATGTAAAAGCACAACTGTTCTTTCTTTTTTCTGTTTGATTCAATTCAATCAAAATATCTGTAAAAATAGCTATTGAACATTTTTAGTGGAAAATTTTAATGAGAAAATAGTGATTTCCTACTAGTGCAAAACCCAATTTCTAGTAACAAATCACACATATATTAGTGCAACTAAGATTAAAGAGTAAGGATGAAGGAGAATGAGAATGAAGTCCAAGCAACAATTAGGGGAATCACATATAGAAGAGTGAAGGCAACGAAAGCAAGGGAGGCCAATGATACAAACCAAGTGCAGCCCATTATGGAATGAGAGTTGAGTAGTGGGCGTGAGTACGGTTTGATCAAGCCAACTAGTAATTTAGTGTATAAACAATATAAATTTCATTACTTTAGGAGCTAATTAATTCTTATTTCAACTCTTTTCAGTATTATTAAATATTCCAAAATAATTTTATATGGATACATCACCGTCGTCCGCATACATTGCGACTCTCATACATTTCCATACTCTGATATGTAACATATCTCAATTTTTTTTGTGTATCGGTAATATTAACATCGATTTGACACATATGACTTTAGTCAAATACATTAGAATATATGTACTAGAAGATACATAAATTTTATGGAATTGTCCGAACTGAGAAAACAAACGTTTTCGACCATATCTGGTCAGATCTCCATTTGTATCATCGAAATTCTCTAACATTCATAAAAAAAGATGAAGCTTTGAGAGGCTTATGTTTTGGTGTTGATTCACCGTTAGATACATAGGTTTCGTGGAATTCTTCAAACAATTTGTTTTCAATCAGATCAGGCGAGATCTCCCAGATCTCCACCTGATCATTCGAATTCTCCGAAAAAAAGATAAAGTTTGGGGAGGTGTTCGTTTGGTGGTCACCGGTGATTTTTTTTTTATTGGAAATGACTGGAGATGAGGTGAACTTAAAAAGAATATAAGCACACTCTAAATGGAGAAAATCTATCTTTATTGATATAGAAGAACTGAAGACCATACTATTCTGATAATTAAAAGTATTTATTGACGAAACAGTCAAAAAGTTTTATCATCTATAATTTATATCTATAATCTATATTTATATCTATATCTATATCTATATCTATATCTATATCTATATCGATAATATATTAAAAGTGTGAAGACCCTTAGAAAAGTGATTTAAATTTTTTACCCTTCATTAAAAACTTCACTTAAGATAAAATCGTCTTTTCAATATTTTTCTTTTTATAATTTTAATGATATTAAATATTAATTATAATTAAAAATAAAAACCTTTCTTAAAATAAAATTTGGCAAAGAAAAACCTTTTCCAACTAAAATAAGCTTGATAAAAAAATAATAATCCTATTTCTTGAGTTCAAAAGAAATTAGGAAAAAAGCTTTCCCAAATAAAATAGAATTTTACATAACTTTTCTCAATTTCTATAAAAATCATGCTATTAATTTTTTTTTCTTCATCAAAATTTTGTCTTAATTTTCATATTCTCGAAAGCGATCATATATAACCACGAAATCCGATTTAATTCATAATTATGTTACATTTATTTAAAGAAAAATTCATTAGTCCGTGATTATGACTACTCATAATTCTTTAATTTATATTGAAGATTGTGTGCATGGATTAAGAAATTATTCAAATGATTATTTCTTGGTTGATATCCGTAAACTTTTAGGAATACCAATTTTTAAATCATTAATGAGGCAACAATACTTATTCATTTCAATTAGTTATAAATATGCTGACAGAGCTGACTCAAGTATACAACTATTAAAGCAATGACTTGAGGCCCCAACTTTTTGGAGGCCCCATTTTTTCTAAATATTTTTATTAACTAACAACAGGATACATATATAGTGTACAAAATGCACATAAGATGCACGTAAATCGTACAAGGTGCACGTACATCGCACGAGATGCACGGGTGGCACATGAGATACATGTGTGATGTACAAAAGCTAATTTTATTGAATATACTTGAAACCTCTAATTAAAATTTGGCTTTAGGCCACCAAATTCGTTGAGCCAACCCTCTTTACTCTCGACCAAACAATTTAACTATAGCAATTAAAAATTAAAGGGAGAATACATATTACTAAATCATAGTTAGGTGGTGAATGAATTTAACACCGCTTTGCACAAGTTTTTACTTTATCATTATACGATGAGATTATAAAATCATAAGACATAGAGAAATAAAATAAATGATCATGAACAATCTCAGTTTTCAGCAAAAAAGCTTTTTAGTACTATCTTTTATCCTCCTCTTGAAATATAGCGGGATACCAATATGTACCTCAATATTAGATCTATTAAAGCGCAATATATAGGTTTTAGATGGACAATTTATAAATTGATCCAAATATAGAAAGATCATTATCCATCATTCCAGATTGATATTACAAATTAGCGAATAAATTGATCAAATGTCTAATGATTTTTTTACTACAGATGTTTGTTTAAGAAGCTGTTCCTGTAAAGTTGCTCTATTTTGTAGTGCTTGAAACTCATCCACTGGAGACTGCTACCTACCATCCGAGATCTTTTCACTAGCGAATAATGAGAAGGATAGGACAAGGTATAATTCCCAAGCATTTATAAAAGTAAAGGAACTTGAACCTGCAACTCATATTACTAAAACATTTTTAAGTGATGTTATACTGGGATCTATCATAGGATCTTCCATATTAGGCATCATAATTGAAATTATAGTTTTCATGTTCTGGAAGAAGAAGAGAAAGGCCAATGAAGAAGAGGAGGATTATCTAGATCATGTGCCAGAAATGCCGACTAGATTTTCTTACGATGAACTAAAGGTTGAAACGGAGAATTTTACTAAGAATCTTGGTGAAGAAGGATTTGGGTCGATTTTTGAAGGGTGCTTAGAAGATGGCACAAAGATTGCAGTGAAATGCCTTGATGAAATAGGATAAGGCAAAAACTTATTCTTAGATGAGGTTGAAACTATTGGTAGCATACAACATGTAAAATTAGTGCAATTGATTGGGTTCTGGGATGAGAAATCTCATAGGCTTTTAGTGTATGAGTTCATGAAAAATGGATTATTAGAAAATGGATCTACCATGGGAAACAATAGCAAATTTTAGATTAGAACTGCAGAAAGAAGATTATTCAAGACGTAGCCAAAGGATTAGCCTACCTTCATGAAGAATGCAAGCAAAAGATTTTGCATTTGGATATTAAAACACCAAACATACTCCTAGATGAGTAGCTCAAGGCTAAACTCTCTGACTTTAAGCGTACAAAGCTAATTGACCGAAATCAGAGCCAAGTTATGACCATTATGAGAGACACTCCTGGTTATTTGTCTCTTGAATGGCTTAGTAGAGTTATAACAGAAAAGTTAGATGTTTACAACTTTCGCAGTGTAGTCTTAGAAATTTTGAGTAGACGAAGACGTTTTGAGACATAAGAGACTGAAGAGGAAAGAATAATGCTGAACTTATTCAGAAAAAAGACAGAGGAAGGGCAGTTGGTGGATCTTATTGATAAGCACAGTGAGAATATGCAGTTCTACAAAGAAGAAGTAATAAAGATGATGTAGATTGCTGCCTGGTGTTTAAAAAGTGATTACACAAAGAGGACATCAATGTCGATGGTGGTCAAGGCCATGAAGGGTATGCTAGATGTTGAAAAGGATCTAGATTACAACTTTAAGACACAAATTATTCTTGCAATACCAAATATTAGTTTTTTAGATTCAGCTCGTTTACTGCCTTCAGTCCTATCAGGTCCAAGGTAAGAAGGAAGTTCCCTAGATTTTTTGTTAATTTCTTATTTTTATTCTATTATAGCTTGCTTGCTTGCTGTGTA
>NW_025870385.1:0-7308 GCF_002878395.1 Capsicum annuum
CCTAAGATTCAACTCCCATGAGTAAACACATAATGTAGGATCTTATGATCAGTAAATACATCAACCTGAACACCATAAAGATAGTGTCTCCAGATTCTTAAAGCTAAGACCACAACAGCTAACTCAAGAGCATGGGTTGGGTAATTCTTCTTATGTGGCTTCAACTGCCTAGAGGCATAGGCTATAACCTTACCTCTTTGCATCAAAACACCACCCAAACCAATTCTAGAGGCATCACAATACATCATAAAACTATTTTTACCATCAGGCAAAGTCAACACAGGGGCTGAAGTAAGTCGAGTCTTCAACTCCTAAAAACTCTTCTCACAGAAATCTGACCACTGGAACTTAACTTTCTTTTGGGTCAACCGGATCATGGAAGGCGTAATAGAAGAGAAACCTTTAAAAAACTAGCGGTAGTAGCCCGCTAGACCCAAGAAACTTCTAATGTTAGATGGAGAGATAGTTCTAGGTCAATTTCTTACAGCTTCTGTCTTTTAGGGGTTAACTTTAATACCTTCAGCTGAAATAATATGACCTAGAAAGGCTACAAACCTTAGCCAAAATTGACACTTATTGAATTTGGCGAACAACTGGTGATCTCTAAGAGTTTGCAAGACAACTCTAAGGTGATTCACATGGTCATTCTCATTACGGGAGTATACAAGGATGTCATCTATGAAGATAATGACAAACATATCAAGATATGGCTTAAAAACTCGATTCATGAGGTCCATGAAGACGGTTGGGGCATTGGATAACCCGAAGGACATGACTAGAAACTTAAAGTTACCATAGCGGGTTCGGAAGGCTATCTTTGGAATATAACATTCCCTTACTTTAAGTTGATGATAGCCGGATCTAAGGTCTATCTTGGAGAAATAACTTACACCTAGCAACTGATCAAACAGGTCATCAATTCTTAGAAAAGGATACTAATTTTTGACTGTGACCTTGTTAAGCTGACGATAGTCAATGCATATATGCAAAGAACCGTCTTTCTTTCACATGAATAAGACAGGCGCACCCCAAGGAGAAATACTGGGTGTTATGAAATCTTTGTCTAAAAGATCTTTGAGTTTCTCTTTCAACTCCTTAAGCTCAGCAGGTGCCATACGGTATGGAGGAATAGAAATAGGCCGAGTATCGACAAGAAGGTCAATCCTAAATTCTATCACTCAATCGGGAGATACCCTGGGAGATCTTTCAGAGAAACATCTGGAAACTCATTAACAATATTGGCTGACTAAATAGTTGGAGCTTAGTGTCTTTGACTCTAACTAAGTGATAGATGCAACCTTTGGATATTAGCTTTCAATTTTTGAAATAGGGGATAAAATGACTCTTGGGAGATACCAAACTCCCAGACCACTCAAAAGCTGGTTCATCAGGAAAATAAAACTTAACCACACGGGTACGACAGTCTATAGACGCATAACAAGAATGAAGCCAATCCATACCTAGAATAAGGTCAAAATCCACCATGTCTAACTCTATTAAATCAGCAAGTATGAATCTATGAAGAACAGTAACAGGATAATCTCAATATATTAGTTTAGCAATAACTGACTCCCCGACGAGTGTAGAAACTAGGAAAGGCTCAGGAATCTTTTCGGGACCCATTTTGAAATTCATAGCTACAAGTGGGGTCACATAAAAGAGACTTGACTCGGGGTCCAACAACATATAGACATCAAAGAAAAAGACACAGAGCATATCGATAACAACATCGGGAGAGTCCTCCTATTCCTAACGGGATGTTAAGGCATAGAATCTGTTCTGGCACTAACCGCCAGTAGTGCTAGATGAACCACCCTGAGCAGGGGCGGGACGGGGTACAGAAGCTGGTGCACTAGTAGCCTGTGCCTAAGGTTGGGAATCTCTATTCCCCTATCTAGCATAAGGACAATCTCTAAGTCTGTGGCCCTACTTGCCACAACCAAAACAACCCCTCAGATCTACAAAATACTCCCCAAGATTACTCCTACCATACTTAGCACAGGGAGGATAGCAGGGCCTGTTACCAACACTATTCTTTGACCTAGAAATAAAATATCTGCCCCCTTGCTCCTGCCTGTTTCTAGGCACGGGAGCACTAGTTAATAAAGGCACTGGCATAGACGGACACCTCTAAAACTGAGGACGGTTAACTCCATGGAACCTAGGTTGGCTAAACTCATGCTACTTCGATCTAGCTCTCTTGTTACCCCTCACTTGATCTCTCTCCCTAATTTTATCCACCTCTATCTGCTGGACATGCATCATCAACCTATCCAGATCCATATACCTATGCAATATCTCAGTCTTATATTTCTTTAGTACCAACCCAGAAACATTAGTCACAAACTTTCTCATTCTAGCCAGGTGCTAAAAATCAAATTAGAAGCATACTTGGACAACTGGATGAACTTCAAGTAGTACTTCTTAACAGTCATGGAGCCCTGCCTCAAGTTCCTAAACTCTTCAATCTTTGCCTCCCTCGTCTCAAGCGGAAAGAACTTATCTAAGAATGCATCTTGGAACACCTGCCAAGTTATAGCAGAAGCATCCTCACCTCTACC
Source organism: Capsicum annuum (assembly GCF_002878395.1). Taxonomy (NCBI): domain Eukaryota; kingdom Viridiplantae; phylum Streptophyta; class Magnoliopsida; order Solanales; family Solanaceae; genus Capsicum; species Capsicum annuum. The sequence goes on from NW_025870385.1 coordinate 2,562, forward strand.
TTTCCTCTATGATACAACCCAGTCATATGCTATGTCCTTCAACCTATAAAATTCTAACTCAATACTTTCTTCCTCAAAAACATGCATCACCTACGTGATCTTTCTCACCTCCTCCAGGTACAACTATGGGTCCTCACCTACCTTAGACTTATAAAAATCTGGTGGATTCATCTGTATAAAATCATGGATCCTAACCGTGGCTACATCAGCTCCCTACTAATTAGCAACTGCTGCCTGGTTATTGGCCCAAACATTAGTGGTAAATGCTTGGGCGAACGCCTGAAAGGCCACCTAAAATTCAGCATGAGATACAGTCTTATTCAAAGGATCAATAGGTGGGGGTTGCTCATCATCATTCCTATGGGCATTTGCTCTTCAGAGAGGAATTTTCTAAAATAGAAGAGCATAAATTATTAGATGAGAGGGACAACTGTAGGCACAATAGAATCCAAAAAAAAAGAAATAACTTTTTCCTAAAACGTCTTGTACCCTCTTGCTCATATATGTGGCACGCTACACATCGATGATCAAGACTCTACTCAACGTGGCTTGCCAGACTCCCTAGGACTTCTTTAAAACCTTAGGCTCTGATACCAAGTTTGTAACGACCCAAAATTACCTCTCGGGATGTCACATGGTGCTTTAGGCTACAAGTATCCCCAAGCTAACCCTTTGAGCCTGTTTCTACTAATAACACTCATTTCAAGATGAAATAATTCAAACATTAGCATAGTCATATCATATGAAAGGAAATATGGAGAAAATGCTCATTCCAAAAGACCAAGCAATACCAAAAACCTCAACACAATCATAATCTGATAACTAGTCTGACAAAGCCTCTATTAATCCATGAACTAGAGAGCCATTGGGATAGGTTCCCAACTGACTCAAAATGAATTGAAAGTAAAAACATAGTCTCTCAAACGTAGAAATGTCTGAAAATAGGTCCTCGAACCATGAGGACTCACCACTGTAGGAATAAAGATAGAGGTACTCGAAAGTCACTGATGAGGCTGGTACTAAGCACCTGAACCTATATTATAAGATAATGTAGCACATAGACGTATATATGGATCAGTACTTGGGAATATACTGAGTATATGAGGGTGTATGCATTTATAATAAAACAACATCAATACTCTTTAATCAAATCATGCATGTAATAAGTAATGACTCACATGGCTTGAATAAGTATAAAATGTGAAATTCATGAATTATGTAAAATGGAACATGTAACACAATCTTGTGAGTCATTATACTTTCAGCTTTGAAGTTTGTACTTTTCTCTTATTCTCATTACTCAAGGCTAAAGGAAACTTTAAGCAATACTTTCAACTCATGCATATATATCTCATAGAGAGTAAAACTTCTTCAATGCTCAAGAACTCATAACTCTTTTGAACTCAAATACTTGAAATTCGAAATCATATAACTTTGGAACATACTTGAATGCATTTCATTCACATTAGAAAAATATCTCATTTCAAACTTTAGGGAAAAATACTCATATCAAGGGAAAGTATTTTAGTTTTAAAGAAAAATATCTTATCTCAATGGAAAATACTTTAGTTTAGGGGCGTAACTGGTCTCGAAGTTTAAATGTCAAGGGAGGTTCTCTTAACTGATATAAGCCATGCCAGCTACATAGAGTCCAATGTTTTGTCCTCCTAAGAAAGAGACCTCACGTTGGGGAGAGGCGTCATACTCTTGCCAGGCAGTATAACCTAGGTCCAGTGATCACTAAACAAACTCATCCTAGGTTCCAGTATCAACTCAGTCTTTGGCCCAATAATAATTATAAACTTTGGCTCAGGCCCAACCTACGGTGGCACATAGTTTTGGGGTAAGAAACCGTAGTAACTTACCCATTCGATGCTAAATACTACTCCCTTTAGTTTATCTCACTCATCTCATGAAAATCCACTTTAGAATAATCTCTTGATTTAATAAGAACCCAATAATCAAATTTGTAATCTCATATAGTAGAGTGAATTTCAAAACTCAATGAACATTAGGTCAAAATATTTCTCAATAATCTCAAAATACTCAAATCATGGGTGCTTATAGTACAATAGTCCATAAAATCTCAATTCTCATGTAGGGCTTAATAACGCATAATTCAATCCCAAGTTAAAACTCATCAAAAGCATAATAGAGAGCATATAGATTCATAACTCATGTAGAAATCAGGAAATTTCAGCAATTTATCTCAAAATCTCAACATACTCACATACTTCAATGTTTCAAACATTTCAACTATTAACTTCTCAAGGATTAAAATCATGGAGTATAGACCCAACTGTAATTTCTCAAGAAAATATGTAAAAATCATGCCATTAGACTCTCAATTCAAGGAAAACATCAAAATCTGTCAACCAATAACAACGGGTGAAAAACCCAATTCAATTTCATGTAAAATCTCATAAGTTGCAGAGTTAGCCTTTGGGCACAAGGGTGAAAGAATTACCCTTGTTCAAAACCCCACATACCTTGAATTAGAAGCTTTGGATGAACTCTCACTTTTGGAAATCTATTCATACTCTTGAATGAGGGTTCTTGAAGCCTTTGACTTGGGAACCTTGAATCTTGACTCAATTTAGAAAATCTATGGTGGCTTCTTGAGATTCTTGAAAAAGGTTTTGGATACTTAGGATTTTTGTTGAGAGAAAACTTGAGAGAGACTTCATAGAATTCTTGTAAATGACCTTGATTTTGTGTTTGCACTTTTTAAGAGGCTTGGAAAAAGTCCAAAATGCCCTTTTTAACTTCTGTACGTAGCTGCAAAAATTGAACTGGGAACCCGATTTCATGGGCCACTGTGATTCGCCACTATCGCGGTGGCTCACTAAAAATTGACAAATGGGAAATTGGTAGTCACTATGATGTGGAGCCATCATGTTTTCCCACTAGCAGAGACCTGGAACTTCAACATGACGCATCACAATCGCGCTAGGCCACTAAAAATTGACTATTGAGAATCAGGGTCCTCCGCAGTTTGCCACTATCGTGGAGTTCCAGTGGAAATTGACTATTGTCAAATAGACCCTCTCCATGACGTGCCAAGCATCAAAATGATGTTTTATGACTAGGACTTAAATTAGCCATAACTTCTTACCCAGGTATCGAATTTGGACGAATCTTATATCGACGGAAAGCTTATCAAATTTCCTATGTGATAAAAAGTAGATATTAGGGAAAATATATATGTTTAACATGATACTCACTTAGAAATTCACTTCTCAATTTTTTAGGGCTGGAATCACACCTCACTTGACACGCCCTAAGATTTATTCTATGGAAGAATTTCGCGGGGTCTTACAAGAAGAAGTAGTGAGTCACTATTTATAGGCTTGAGAGGGCCTACTCATATTTGTCATAGCCAATAAGAAGCTAAAGAAGTGGGAGAATAAGAGATATAAATTCTTCACAAAGATGTGGAAGAGGGTGATAGGACTTTGAAGGTCCTAAAACCAAAGGATAGGCTCCCTTTTTCTAGAGCTGAGAGCGACGATGAGGTCCCAGCCGCATGGTTAGATTCAAATGATACTGGAGGTGGTGGAGATAATGTAGAGACCAAGGGATATGATAGTTTTTAGTGCGGTCATAAGGAGCACCTCTTACTCTTTTTATGCTTTATTAATTATGTAGTGAGGTCACTGAAATCTTTTAGTTGGGGCAACCGTCTTCGTATTCATTTATTTTTCCTTGGTCTATATTATTAAGATATTTCTTGGATATTTTTATGTTGATTTGGATAGTAATTGGGCACCCAGATGGTGCCTACATTTCATGGATTAGTTGTTTTACTTTATTTTTATAATTTTGTTTTATTTTTATTTTTTATTTTTATGTATATATATATTTTTTATATGTGATGATATCGGATGAGCCTTTCCCTATGATAGATTGAGTGACGACATTCATAAGGGAAAATCATCGTGATTGGGTTTGGAGCCATAAATATAGAAGTCTAAGTACCCGTAGCATTAGAGTTTTGGGATCACTCGTATACCTATAGTGAATTCTGAGTAGCCATATAGTTTTCACTCATGAGATAAAAATGTGAGATGACAACTTGGTTTGGTGCCCTCAATAGCAATTTTACATGGTGTGAATACAAAGCAAACATCTCCTCCGTTCAAAAATTCTAAAAACCAAAGGTACGGACGTGAATAATTTGTAACAATGCTTTTTATGACTCCAAAGTCCTTAGTTTGTAGTACATGGTAAATATCTCCTTTTGTCTCTAGTAGGAAATGCAATTGAGTGTCTTTGAAAATTTTGCATGTCATGTGTGCTGAGCGTAGTTGTTTAACTCTCATGCTTGCCTGGATCATCTATAACTTTCCCCATCAGTTTCTCAAGGCTAATCGTGATTATGTATTGTTGGTTAAATGTTCTTATGACTTTTTTGTGAACATAGGAGCCCACTTTAGTCTAAATAGCCTACCCGTACATGTAACCATACCCTTAGTCACCTATTTAAAGCCTAAATATCCTACTCGTACATGGAATAGTACCCTTAGTCACCTATTTTGAGCATTCAAGTCTTTATTTGGCAACCATTACCAGCCTTGAACCATTTGAAGTTTACCCTTTTTTTGAACCCTACCCTCATTGAACTTAAAAATACAACTTGAGGCCAAAAGTCTAAGTTAGGGGTGGTAAGTTTTGGAAGAGATAAACTTGGGTCATGGTAGTATAAGTGGATGCCTAAAAGCTAAGAAAAAAGAGTAAGTGAAAAGGT
>NW_025870386.1:0-8967 GCF_002878395.1 Capsicum annuum
TGATTTCATAAGTATCATGTAAAGTGGAAAGTGACCAACTAAACTAGAATGGAGGAAATAATAAATGTTATATATATTCACCGTTTCATAAAGTACTTACTCAGGTTTAATATTTACATTAAATAAAGCAATACATAACAATTGCAAATTAAAGTAAAAATGTTTATTGTCCAATATATTTGTTAAGTGGCAAAAGTTTTAAAAAACACGTTATGCATATATTTATTCGCTTAATGCATGTGTTATATCTAACTTGATATCATCCTATCTTTTTGGAGACATTGATTGTTCATCTTGTTGAGTTTACTCTCTGTCTAGAAAACAATTTATCCACACTGAACTTTCATGTCCTCAATCTCAGGGTTTTAAGCTAAAAGTGACAAAAGAGTTTGAAAATGAGGTGTAGGTGACTCAAGTTTTAATAATTAAGTGCAGGTGACATTTAATTTATTATGAATTAAGAAAGTTGATTAAATTTAAAAATAACTCACAAGTTTTTAAATTTACATTTTGATTCAAATATTAGGTAATATAATGGGAAACAGAGGGAAAAAATGTGTTTCTCTCTCTTCTCATCTGTTGTTGTTTTCTCTCTCTTCGTGATTTTTGTTGTTCATTGTTGCTGCTACTTTATTCATCATCTTCTGCTTCATTATCATCATCTTCTACTTCATTATCATCTTCTTCTTGTCGACCATTGTTGTCATTACCACTATTGCTGCACTTGACCAATTTTTTAGGTGAAATTTTGTTTGGTACATCACTTTTCACTTTGTCATTACTTCATAGGTGACTTTAGAAAGTAAAATTATGATTTTTAGTTGAATTTGTCATCTGGGTACACTACTATTGTTGTTTTTTCAACAATGGATAGAACCCATTCATGAATACACCATAAGAGCCCATAATTAAAACAGATCACTCAATCTGTTGCAACAGATAAATATTTTGTTGCAACAGAAGACTCATATGTTGAATTCATGTTTATGGTCCTATAGTTCTGGTAACATGAATCAGACAGATGGGTAATCTGTTGTAATAGATGAGTTATCTGTTGCAACAGATTGGTTATCTGTAGCAACATATTGCTCATCTATTACAACAAACTAGTAATCTATTGCAATAGAATAGTTATCTATTGCAACAAACTATTTATTTGTTGCAACAGATAATTAATTATTCTATAGCAACAGATGAGAAATCTATTTGGAACAACACAGTACAGCTCCTGCCACAAACCCAACAGATATCCAATATGTTTCAACTCTTGCTATTGCAACTGGATTCAAATTATTCCTTAATCGTCGACATATTTTTTGAGAAGAAGAAAGACATAATGAAAATTAAATAAGTATTAAAAAATCCAAGTCGATAAAACATTAAATTTTTTTACTAAACAAAAACAAATAAAAATACATAGACTAAAAGAAAAAAATAATCTAATTATTATTATTATTATCATCATCAACATTATTATTATTTCCAGCCTACCAATCTTTAACCGGCAGCAGTAGGGCCCTCCTCAGCCTGTAGATATCCCGAAGCATCCTTTCTCTCACGGCGCCCAACTTCCACTGCAGGTCATAAACCTGTCTCTAAAGTTTCTGCATGGCGTCTTGTAGAAAAGCAACGTCCCACACTGGGGCCATATCTAGAACACACATGAATTGACAAAAAAATGTAAAAACAAAAGTAAATAAAAGAATTTGAATGTAATACAACGTATAATACCAATTGGGTATATTTACATAAGAAGCAAGAAAAGAACTTATCTGAGTCAGGAAAGAGAAAGTGGTTGAATGTGTAATATAAAAGACAAGATGCAAGAAATAAATAGAGTGCAGTAGAATAAACTAGTAAGGAGGGACCTATTTATAGAGGATTGAGTTTGAATGAGTTAGGCAAAAAGGCACGACTGTTCACCTTTATTTATTAATTATATATATACAAACTGGTGACTTTTTTTATTACTGTAAAAAGTTATGACTTAATTAAATCAAGTTGCTAACTGAATTTTTGTTTATTGTGATAATTCATGACTTTTTAGCTTATTATTATTAATTAGTTCTTTCCAATAACCATTTTTATTGAGTTGTGACAATAGATTCTATATCTGTTGCATCAGATAACCCATCTGTAATAACAGATATACCATCTGTTGCAACAAATCGATAACCTGTTGCTTTAGATAATCTATTTGTTGCAACATATAATCTATTTTAATAATCATCATATCATTAATTCAAATTTGGTGACTTTTTTATTATATAAATTAAAAAATAGAATGAAAAATAAAAATGATGAAAAGTCATCACTACTTGTTGCCTATTTAACATTAACATCAATTATTCAAATTAAAGAACTATTTTTTTATAATTATAAATTATGGTTATCATTTATTTTCTTATTTTTTTCTGTGAAAGGAAATGACTTAATTAAATCAAGTTGGTGAGTTTTTTATTATTTTGACAAGTCATGACTTTTTAGCTTATTATTATTAATTTGTTCTTAAATTTAAATAATTTTTTCTCAATTAAAAAATCAAAGACTTCTCACCTTTTCAATAACCGTTTCTTTGATAAAATAATAACCATTTTTATTGAGTTGTGGCAACAGATTGTATATTTGTTGCATCAGATAATCCATTTGTTGCAACAAATCGACTATCTGTTTTAGGAGTTTTTTTGATTTCTTCTAACAGCTGATTCATCAGTCGCAACATATGGGAATTTGATGCATCAACTATTTTGAATGTGTTACACAAAAAGTCACGTCTGTTTGCCTTTTGTTTAAAAATCATCATATACCTTAATTTATTCAATGTTGTGACTTTTTTATTATATAATAAATAAATAATTTTAAAAACAAATTTAAAAATACAAATGGTGAAAAGTCATGATCAGTTATTAAAATTAAATAATTATTCTTTTACGGTTATAAATTGTGTTTATCATTTATTTTCTTATTATTTATCTACGAACTGTTTTTCATATTAAATAATGAAAAAGTCATGACTTTTCACCCTCTCAATAACAATAATTCCTTTTTTTATTAATAACCATTTGTTACAACAGATGATCCATCTGTCTCAACAGATTAATCATCTGTTGCAACATATAGTTCATCCATTGCCACAAACGCTCAATCCTTACCTCCAACCATCGACATATAGAGAATAAGGAATAGACAAAATGGAAATTAAATATTAAATAAGAATTAAAAATTCAAAGTCAACCAAACATAAATTTTTGAATCTATTATACACAAATATATACAATAAAAAAAACATACCCTTGGGTAGATCCGATATAAAAAAAAATACATACGCTAAAATAAAAACATAACCTAATTATTATTACTATTATTATTATTATTACTATTATCAACCGGTCAATTGTTATTCGGCAGCAGCAGGCCCCTCCTCAGCCTTGCTTTGAAGTCGTCCAACTCCCTCCGAAGTTCATAAATCTGCCTTTCAAGTTCCCAGAAGGACTCAAGATAAATCACCTTGTACAAATCTAGATCAACCATATCTAGAAGTGAAGTAGAATAAACGAGTAAGGAGGGACTTATTTACAAAAAATTGAATTCGAAAGGGTTAGTCAAAAAGCCACGACTGTTCACTTCTTTTTTAATAGTTACATCCCTTAATTAAATAAAACTGGTGACTTTTCGAATATATAAATTAAAAAAATAAATCTAAATACAACATTTTATTTTTATTGTATTTCAAAAAAAATTGCTTTAAAATAAATCTAATAGATGGGTAGATGGGTAATCTGTTGCAAAATATATTCTACTTGTTTGATAATTTACAATAAATTGACAATCTGTTGCAACAGATGGATGTATCTATTTGATTATTTCTAACAGATAAGTCATATGTTGCAACAAATTGATCATCTGTCATAATAGATGTCTATAATTGTTTGATAAATTCAACAGATATGTCATCTATTGCAATAGGTTAGTCATCTATTTATTTAAATTACGCCATAGATGGGCTAGGAAAAATAAGGTGTATGCAGATGGATTGGTCCACTTTCATGAATAGGAGTTATGGATTACTGCTAAGGTCATTGGGACAATACATATATAGTACAATGATTTTGTAAATGCAGTTTTTAACTAATTAGGCATTGATCATTCAAAAAAGATCCTGCATTGTACAGTTAAGTTTGATAGGTTCGAATAGATAAGGCTGAAAGGCCTAAGAAGATGGTGCTGAAACCTTGTTACAAATTAAAGACGGTTGTGTCTCATGTTTATGCGTGTCATATTTTGAGAAGGGATCAATATTTGGTGTTAGTGCCGAGATCCAATAGCTATTGTACTTAACTTTAAGTGTGCATTGGCCTCTAAGAAGGCCTTCGAAGCCTCGCACTGGATAAAACAAGAACCGAAAACCAATAAAAATTCCACTAGCCTAGATTTATATAGATGGGTTATTCGAGAAGATGATTATACACCAGAAGGAGCTGTAGCATAATACCTGTGAGGGAAAAGGGACTTGATGAAAAACTATATCATCTGAGAGCTAATTAAAGAGGAAACATAGGGTAGCAAGGAACTTCTAGAGAATCTAACCGATGAAACTGAATTAAAATATGAGAAATCTGAATCAAGTGCAAATATAAAAGTTTATCCAGTAATGAAAAATCGTTTGTTGTCTCTCTCAAAGAAAAGTGGTGCAGATGGACACTTTGATAGGGAGTTGTGACTACGTAGCGTGGTCGGGATGATCACCAACATAGAAAATAACAGAACACTAAGAAAGAAGCTTTGCAGACACCGAGGGTTGAAAATGATGTATAGTAATTCAAGAAAACTTATGCCAAGAACAACTGCAGTTGAAATAAGGAATCTAAGCAAAGGTGGAAACTTCTGAATTTTAAATTGCATCCAATGCCTTCTTGTTTGTGGTTCCTATTAGGTCCACTGTTACTGACCTGATCGGAACCACAAATAAGATTGAAAGTCAGATTGAGTATTATTACTTCCTTAGTAATATGGATATAATTGATTATGTTTTCTTGCCTTAGCATGCTTTTAACATATCTTGGAGAAGATCAGATGCTTTCTGTAGTATGTGAGTCCCAAAATTTTAAAGCATGCCTCCAGCTTGCTGATTCGGTATTCAAGCTTGTCATTGCCGTCTTTGAGGTTAGTATAGAGTTCTTGATCTTTTATGAGCTCTTCAATGAGTAACACTTCAAAGTTGTGGCATTGTAAAAGGCCTTCAGAAGGCTTCCAGAACACTTTCTTCAGAAGGCTTAAATGATACATATAGGGTAGCTATATTTGTTTTAGGTGAACGTGTTGATGCACACTCGAGCAATGGTACGAACAGTTGAACAATTTACTTTCTCGAGCGTTGTTCAATACAACTTGTTTAACCAACCTTTAAATGATTTGATAGCATAATGAGCCTGGAATTACGTAACGTTTGAGTAATTATACATTACGTAATTCTTAGCTCATTAGCCTACAAGTCCTTTGAAGGTTACGTTGAACAAGCTACATTGAACAATGCTCTAGAAAGTGAGTTGTTCAACTATTAAGACTACTGCTTGAGTATGCATCAACACGTTTACCTAAAACAAACATAACGACCCTTCATGTATCATTTAAGCCTTCTGAAGAAAGTGTTCTGGAAGACTTCTGAAGGCCTTTTACAATGTCACAAATTCAAAGGAAGTGTTCCTCATTGATGGGATCACAAAAGACCAAGAACTCTATACTAACCTCAAAGACGGCAATGATAAGCTTTAATACCGAATCAGCAAGCTGGAGACAAGCTTGAAAATTATTGGGATTCATATACTACAGGGAGCCTCTGATATTCTCCAAGATATTTTGAAAGCATGCTAAGGCAAGAAAATTCAGTCAATTATATCTATATGGCTAAGGAAGTAATGATACTCAATCTACCTTTCATTCTTGTTTATGGTTCCGATCAGGTCAATAACAGTGGACCTAATCGGAACCACAAACAAGAAGGCATGGGATGAGATTTAAAATTTAGAAATTACCACCTTCACTTAGATTATTTATTTTAACTGTAGTTGTTCTTAGGGCAAGTTTTCTTGACTTACTGTACATCATTTCAACCTTCGGTTCCCATAAAGCTACTTTATTGGTGTTCCATTATTTTCTATGTAGGTGATCAGCCCAACCACATTACCTAGTCGCAGCTCCCTAAAATAGTAGGCTTCTAAATGACTAAGTCAAGACTAAGAATAATTAAAGCCTAATCAATTAGGCACGGATCTTGGGATGGGAACATGATGATTTGGTGAAAATTCTTATCATTAATGATGTGGTAGGCTATCTCAAAGATGTCATTTATTGACCCTTTTGAGTATTTAATGAGTGTGTCTATTCAATCCACCCAATACCTCAATTGGGTACCCCAATTTCTAGGGTGATACCGATGGTATAGTCAACCTTGTAATCACATTTATGTCTAAGATAGTGAGAATTATCAAAAAATGCCCATAAATTGCATTCTGTTGCTTTGGTTTCCACATCCCCTTTTCAAGGATGATATGGGTTCCAAAAGTTTCCCCAAACTCCCCTTTCAAGTTTAGTTTGATCTTTGAAGATCTTGTGATTTTCATCCATCAAACCCATTTGGATATTTGAGGCTTTCACCCACAAATATCAACTAATTTAATCAAGCAATCGTAGAACCCATCATGAACAAACTAGAATCTCTACAAATATATCACAACCTACACATAATTGCACCCTAATCAAGCATAACCCTAACAGGCAGATCTAGCACATCATATAGATAATGAAAACAAATATAGCAAGATTTCCATCAAAGTCATTCATAATAAAAATGAAAAAAGGAAAAACCACACTTTTGACGAAAATGAATCTTTTATAGACAAAGCAAAATCTACACTTTAGGGTTCCTCTAATTAAATCTTCCCTCAAATTAGTGTAAATTTAAGCTCCAATCTCCAAGAAATTACAAGAACCCTAAATTAAGGATGGGTGGTAGACTTATGGAATAATGGTGATGCCCTAGAATGAATGAGTTTTTTTGCCATAAATGGGATTTGGGGTCCGCTGGGAAAAAATACTAATTACCATTGGGCATAATCCCGCTAGTCCATGATCGCAGTAGCTTGTGGGTGATAGCATCTATCACCAACACATTAACTTCACTATGATCACAGTCCTTTGACCTATCTAGACAGGTTTCGATCGCGGCTCACAGACCGCAATCGCAATACCTGAGATCATGTCCTGCTCTAGGTTTACTAGTTGCACTTCTTATCTCTTTTTTGATCTTTTTCAGCTTGAATCCATATATTTACTTCTCATAACCTATATGAATGTAAAATATGGATATTAGTTCATTTAATCTTAATTATGTCTTATTTATTTATTCAAATATGGTAATGTGCATAAATGTTGAGTGCAAAGCCAATTCACAACTATACAAACTAGGTCAACATACTCTTGAGGTGAATGAACAATGTCACTCCCATCCAACTAGAGCAACTAGTGAATTCTCATGCTATTCATGAGATAACAAGTCCAACTAACTAAGGTTCTAGGCTAAAAGTCAAATATTACACTTAACAAATTAAATAGCCTATATACTTCAACTAATCCTAAATATTACTATTTACCTTATTAATATCTAAGTCCCTTCCCAATCTTAACAACATATCATATCTATACAAACGTAAATCTCAATCTAACTACAAGTAAGCCTAACCTACCTCGATTCCAAATTTAGCTCATGAATGAACAATCTTTGCGTTTCCTTTTCTTGAAGCTTCTTCCATGAGCCAAGCTATCAACAACATAATCTATGCATTGTTACGAGAATAACAACACCTATATTGACCATTGTGCTTTGGGTCCCAAATGACATAAAAAAACCCCAAGTGGGTACCACATAAAGAAAATGTGTTTTCAACACTAACCCGTTGTTCAAATACCATTAGAGAGAGAGATCCCTCGAGTAATTTGTACAAATCCCTTAATATCCTATGTAGCCTCCTCTACTAGGCAGTGCCTCCACCGAACCTTAACTATAGGAATCTCTCTAGCTTGAAACTGCCTCATATTTCTTTCCAAAATATGTACGGGCTTCTTAACAAAAGACAACTGCTCATCTAAATAAATTTAATCCCACCTAAGCACATGAGACAGATCAAAAGAATATACTTCTACATTATGGAGACATGGAAAACTAGATGAACAAGTATAAAATCTGGAGGAAGGGCTAACTTATAGGCAAACTTGCCAACCATATGGAGGATCTTAAAAGGACCAATATATAGAGATGCGGTCAGTGCTTTTAATTATCTAGTATGTGAGATAGATGCTAGCTAGTATACATGAAGGAACTAAACATAAATTCATGGACATGTAATATGAATGCAAGACCAAGCATAAACATGTCTTGAAATGATTTGAATAACTAGTATATAGACACTTTGTCATGAAAGCCTGATCTTCTATGATATGAATACTGAAACATAACTATAGGAACTAACATTTAACCGACACACAATCTAAGCTAATTGGGGTTAATTTGTAACCGCAATTGGATGGCCGCTAATACTTTTCTACAGGGACTGTCACTAATTTTGTGTATCCACTAAACTATTGTCTTAAAGGACCACCATAAACTGTAAGGTCACCCTAATAGATTGTAAACCTTATAATGGCAGGAAGAACTCTCATAACCTATGCTGGTTACGTAGTTCTAGAACTTAGGGATTTCTACTAAAGATCGCACCCAAATATGGTATGTAACCCTTCATCGCTAGGTTCACTTGGTACAAAGTTCTACTCCCAATTAAACTGACAGTTATACTAATAAAGCTTTAGCTTTATCAAGACTGATAAATGCTTAATATGATAATAATCTAAGTATTAAAACTAATATATGGTCTATATGACTTGTAATTTAAAATCTGTAACATGAAAAAATAT
>NW_025870387.1:0-2171 GCF_002878395.1 Capsicum annuum
TGTGGGATTCAGCCCCAACCTAGTTAAGTTATATATGTGACAATGACTGCTTACTCTCTCGTAAGAAAGGTTTAGTTTGGGCGTATCAATCCCAACCTCCATGGCATGCCCCGATCAATTTTTGGCCCACAGCATGCCTGAACCCCGGGCCCACCCCCGAAACTGTGGGATATAGCACATTGATTTGGCCTAAAAATGCTCCATTCGCACTGTTTCGCCCGTTTATCAACCCAAATGGCAACGAAAAATTAAACGGACCACACTAGGATGATCCCTAACCACCCTGGCATGCCACGGGTGATTTTTGGCCCACAACACGCTCGAACCTTGGCTCACCCCTTAAACCATGGGCTATAGCATACCGATTTGCCCCGAAAATGCCCCGTTAGAGCCGTTTTGCCCGTTTGACCACCCAAATGGCAACGAAATATTAAATAGACCACACTGAGACGATCCTCAACCTCCCTTTCATGCACCGATCAATTTTCATCCCACAGCACATCCTTAACTCGGGCTCACCCCCAAAACCATGGGCTATAGCACATCGATTTTGACAGAAAATGCCTCGCTCACGTTCTTTTGCCCGTTTGTCAACCCAAATGGCCATAAAAAATTAAACGGACCACACTGGGATGATCACCAACCTCCCTGGCATGCCTCGGATAATTTTTGGCCCACAGCATGCTTGGACCTTAGCCCACCCCAGAAATTGTGGGCTATAGGACACCGATTTGGCCAGAAAATGCCCCGTTCGCGCCATGCCGCCCGTTTATCCACCCAAATTGTACTAAAATAAAAATGGACTATACTTGGATGATCGGCAGCCTCCCTGGAATGCCTCCATCAAATTTTACCCCACAACACCCTGGGACCCCGGCCCACACCCAAAATTGTGGGCTATAGGACACCGATTTGGCCCAAAATTGCCTCGTACGAGCTGTTTTGCCCGTTTGTCTACGCAAATGGCCATAAAAATTAAACGGACCACAATGGGATGATCCCCAACCTACCTAGCATGCCATGTTCGATTTTCATCCCAGAGCATGCCCGAACCCCTGGGCCATCCCCAAAACCATGAGCTATAGCTCACCGATTTGACCTGAAAATGCCCCATTCGCACCGTTTTGCTTGTTTGTACTCCCAAATATCAACGAAAAGTTAAACAAACCACATTGGGATGATCCCCAATATGCCTGGCACATCACGATCAATTCTAGGCCCATGGCACACCCAAACCACGAGACCACCCCTGAAATCGTGGGTAAAAGCACACTGATTTGGTTCACAAATAAGCCTTTCGCGCCTTTTTGCCTGGTTGACCAACCAAATAGCCATGAAAAATTAAATAGATAACACTGGGATGATACCCAACCTTTCTGGCACGCTTCGATCAATTTTTTGACCACAACATGCCCGGACCCGGGGCCCACCTCCAAAATCGTGGGCTATAGCACACCGATTTGGCCCGAAAATGACATATTTATGGCGTTTTCCCCATTTGTCCACCCAAATAGCCACAAAAAATTAAACGGACCACACTAGGACAATCCCTAATTTCCCTGGCATGCCTCGGTCGATTTTTGGCCACAGCACGCCTAAATTTATTTTTGGCCCACAGCACTCCCGGAACTCAGGCCCATCCCTAAAACCGCGGTCTATAGCACACCAATTTGGCTTAAAAATGCCCCATTCATGTTGTTTTGCCCGTTTATCAACCCAAATGGCCACAAATATTAAACAAACCACACTGGGATAATCCCCAATCTCCTTGGCATGCCCCAGTTGATTTTGGGCCAACAGCACGCACGAACCTCTAGTCCACCCCTAAACCCGTGGGCCATAGCACACCGATTTGTCACAAAAATGCCACGTTCGTGCTGTTTTGACCTTTTGTTCGCCCAAATGGCCACAAAAAAATAAATGAATAACACTGGGACAATCCCCAACCTCCCTAGCATGCCCTGGTCGATTTTCGGCACGCAGAACGCTCAAAGCCTAGGCCCATCCCCAAAAATATAGGCTATATATAGCATACAGATTTAGCCCAAAAATACTCCATTCACGTCGTTTCACCTGTTTGTCCACCCAAATGGCAACAAAAAATTAAACGGACCATACTGGGATGATCCCCAACCTCCCTGGAATGCCCCAATCAATTTCGGCCCACAACA
>NW_025870388.1:0-3087 GCF_002878395.1 Capsicum annuum
TTCTAATATGATAATACAACACAAGAGTAAACACTAACAAATATCAATCATACCAAGAAGGATAATTCAATGCAAGTGATGCAATGCAACGTAGTGATGATAATAATGATGTGATGTGCTTGAGGTTATTATATAATCTCTGTATACACTTATCGAGCAATGCTTTGGCAGTAGGACCTATTAGGGGGTCAAGACCTATGTACAATATCAAATAACCAACCCAGACCCAATATTCGTATCTCCTCTTTGGCTCGTGAACATAGAAAGAGTCTTTTTCAAGTTGTTATAGTTATATAAGAAAATAGTATTTCCACTATAGTACCAATGTCTCATGAATGTATGTATGATATAAGGATGCAATCCTTACAAATAAAGCAGTATAAAGATCCCAAATATATTCATCACATATACACATGATCTTAGAATCCACTTAATAAGTCATCCATCAATCAATCAATATGAGCAATGTACTATTGGAACAAGCATGCAATTACGGCAAAATTTATTTCATTTTAAGCCTTTACTCAGGCATTATTTCAACTACAAAGTTACAAAATGCAACTACAAGGCCAATGGTATCAGGTAAAGCCCACACTCGGGAAACACACAATGGATGTTACCTCCAGTCACCAACAACAAAAATATAAGCCCCAGCAAAATGTTAAAACAGTAGTAATAGACGAATAAACCCCCACACAGGCATACATGCCTAATTAATTACTCAAGTCCATAGATATTTCACATAAGTTCCACATAGCAACATAGAATAAATACAAATTCCAATAAAATAAATATTGTGAAACTACCCAAACCTAGCTCATTTATACATTAATCCTCAACAACCAATACAAGCTCATCTATACTCTAGGCATTATCTACAGGTCGACCATCCTATCATTTGAGTAATAATATAATTATCCCCTAGAGTATTCTAAACCCCAATCATTGTAATAAAGGTGGCTATACAAGTATTAAATTCCTAAAGTAAGCATCCAATAATAATAATTCAAACATGAATTATTAACTACAATCTATTTTAGGAATATCTTCAAGCAATAATACTAACTAACTAAGGTAATAAACTAACTACAATCCACTATTAAAACTCTGATATATGCGGAGATGCTCACCATGTCATATAAGAGAGACCCCCAACCCAAACGAATCGCAACACAACGACAATAAAGAAAATAACACATAAACACTTTGAAAAAAGATCAAGGCACATCTCAACTTAACTTAACCAAAGATCAACAAATTCAAATACTGTACAAATTCCCAACAGGAAGCTTAAATCCTTTAATACATCTGCATAGATGAACAAACAATCAAATATGACATCTACACATCAAAAGAAAATCAACAATATCAATATTGACTATATTCATGACGAGTCTAGAAATGGACTTCAAAATTGGTTTGAAAATGAAAGTGAGTAAAACCATAATTATATTTTTTTTAAAAAAATATGTTCCTCATACTCATAGGAGTCTATAACTAAAAATCCATGTAAAAATGAGTTAAAAACGAGTCAAATCTAAGAAAAATTAGTTTTAATCTTTACTAGCTAAACCCCCTAAAACTCATTTTGAAATCAAGAATTTAAAGTTATTTTGAAGATTAAATTGAGGGGAAATTTTAAGTATAAGGTTAGGAAACTTACACATGGAATAAACCTCAAAAAAATCCTTTGGAATCGGTCAAATCCAAGCTCTCACCCCCCCAAAAAAGGTAAAAATAGGGTTTTGATTTTATTTTGGGTAGAAATCATGAACAGTAAAATAGAAGTTATTCATCTATGGATAAAATGGAATTATAAATTGATATGCAATGATTATACGAGAAAATACATCAAGAATCATCAAAATTTGAGCTTTCTAGTTCCAAAAATGTCAAAAATACGAAATGGACTCAGTTTTGGATGTAACATCAGTGATGGATGCTAAAGTGGCCTAATAAAATGGTCAAAGTACCACTAAACTAGCCAAATGTTGCTTTAGCAGCTGGTCAAATGGTCAACGGCTGCTAAAGCGGTCAACCGACCGCTTTAGCGGCCACACTAGTATCAACAACCTTCAAAACTTTTTTGACTCTTGAAACTCATTCGGTATCCTATGAACATGATCAAATATTACAAATTGATTGTAAAACCCATTTTGGATCTAATAGAGTCATCAGATTTGTGAAAAAAATCACTATCTCAAAATTGACCCCCAAGATCCTTTTTATATCATTTTCAAATCAAGGGTAGAAATGGAATCTAAAAGCCACAAAATCGAACTAAACCCACTACTAAATCAAATTTGACATTTTAAATCTGTTGGCTCTATCCGTTTTGCTATCTGGTGCTCAGATCTTGATATGTCGATCAAATTCAACTATTAGCTCTTAAAGTTTCACAATGACCTCAAACTCACTCAAACCCTTTCCGAAGGCCTTAAAAATTGTGCAATCATTTCTGCAATCCATAAACAAGATAGCACAATCAGGTATAGGGGTAAAATGGTCAAAATACATAAATAGTAAATCGTCCAAACTCAGGTCATTATGAATGTATTTAAATTAATAACATGCCTTCAAAAATGACTTTCAGTCTTGGCAGTTTGTTTGATATGAGAAGCAACATAAAATATTTTATTTTATTGTTTGTATTTATTCTCCATATCCCGTGGTCAAAGATGGTACTTTTAAAGTATATGCTCTCTAAAGATTTTATATGGAGATTATGTAAACATCTTTTGATAAAAATTTACTTTACACAAAATATTCCAGAAAAAAGAATCTGATCTAGGATTCGATTGTTTGATGTATGTATTATTTATGATATCTATTATATCAAGAGGGAGTTGAGTGATTAAATTTGAGCGATTCCTGTTCCATTATCAATATTTGATCAACTTTATGATTTAAATCATCTATTGACAGTGGCACTTGAATGAGTTCTCTCACATTATTATTCTTGTAGAGCCATCTATCCATTCAAAGATTAATTTTTGTTTCATGTCCTACATTTCATGAAAGGCCTTTTTGACATATTTTATTATTTTTACTCAGGCTTTTTCATATGTAGGAGTCATTTGATTTATG
>NW_025870389.1:0-2701 GCF_002878395.1 Capsicum annuum
CAAGAAAATTCAAGATTTAGGTATTCCCAATACAAGAACCCTAAGAATTCATCTGCAAAGCATCAATAGAGATTCAAGATTCAAGTTTTAGCATCTAGTTCATCAATTGAGGTATGCGGGGGTATGAACAAGGATACTTCTTTAATCCTTGTACCCAAAACTTATTTTAATTACGAATTTATTAAATTTTATATGATTTTCCATGAAATTGAAGTTAGGGTTTATACCCATTAATGTTATTTATAAGCTTATGAGATTTCTAATGATTTAGAAGTTGAATTACATGATTATGTTCATATTTTCATGTATATTACATAAATTTCTAGATATTGAATTAAATTATCAATGTTTACATTATCAAGCATGGACATTTTGATGTTTTAACATGGGATTGATACATGGGTCATTAAGCCCTAATTTAAGATTGTTACTTTAAGAATTGTTGTGCTATAAACACCCAATGACTAAATTCCTTTCAGATTATTGATAAAGATTTGACCTTGTGGTCTTAGAATAGATATGAAATCTACTTTACAAGTTTAGATTACAGATTTAGCTTTACAGATATATAGTTAGTTTACATTATAAACCATTAGATTATTTTAAAAGTAGATTTCCATTCGAATGAGCATACAGATTTAAGGGGGAGAGTATTTAGCACTGAGCAGGAAGTATGGGATTTGCGTGCCCTATCTTCCACAGAAATGTGAGTGGGATTTGCGTGCCCTATCTTCCACAGAAATGTGAGCCAACGTAGGTACTGATTGAGATTATTCCCACTTTTATATGAATGAGTGATTCAGTTTGTGATCGATCACATGGGTAGGTTATACTCCCTGGCAAGAATATAACTCCTCTCCCCAATATGAGGATTCCTCCTTAAGGGGATAAGAACGTTGGACTCCATTAATGCTCACATGGTTTATGTCAGTTAAAAGAACCTCCCTTTAGATAAATTGTTTTCCTTAAAGTTTTAAAGCTGTCACACTACAGATTTTAGAATAGAAAGAGTAATAGGAAAGTTTTCAAAAAACGAAGTGTAAAGGGATCACAACTTTATTTCAAATTATGCTTTACAGAAAGATTATAGTTACAGATTCCAGCTTTCAGATTTTAGATTTTAGAGTGAGTCTTTTCTACACTTAGACAGTATGATTTAAAGAGAGAATACAAGTACAACCTTTAGAACTAAATGTTATAGCTCACGAGATTTATAAAATATTTTTTACTCCTTATTGCTATATATTAAAGTATTTCAGATATTCCAGCTTATGTGAGTCATTTACATTTAGCATACATTATTTTATAAATGATGAATATGAGATGATGTTTTACTTATGTATTTCACCTCCATATACTCAGTATATCCTCAAAGTACTGATCCAGATATACGTCTATATACTAAATTGTCTCATAATATAGGTGCAAGTTGTAGTATGTGCAAACAGAATCAGACAATTACAGATTCCAGCCAGTAGATGATGAGTCCTTCTACTTTGGGGATTTTAATTAGATGTCATTTATGTACTTTACTTTATTACTCATATGTATTGATTAGTGGTAGTTGGAGACGCGCCCCAGCTACCTATAGTCAGTATAGTAGAGGCTTCACAGATGTCAGTTAGAGTCAGTTATGTAAATTTCAGTCCCCCTTTTTGAATTGTATTAGAATGTAAAATGGTATCAGTATTGTACTTTTATAGATTTCATTATTTTATGTTTCCGCACAGTAAATTCAGCACTTTATACATATTTAATCGGTTGCTTAATAGTATGTCAGTCATGGGTTAGCTTAGGATCACTTGTGGTCTTAAGCACAAACTTGGTATCAGAGCACAAGGTTCAAGTGTCCTCAGGTATCTGTGAAGCCGTGTCTAGTAAAGTCTTGTGGAATGGTATGGAGACGTCTGTACTTTTCTTCGAGAGGCTATGAGGCATTAAAGAAAAGTTTCCTTTCTTTTCTACTCTAGATCATGCTGTAAAGTTGTTATCTCAGAATCTCCTGTCTATTCGCGTGTTACCCTAAAATTCCTCATCTATGACTTATTCTTGAGATAACACGATTAGCAAGTTCCAATTCCTTCCCAGATAATGCTCTCAGATTTACTAGCAGAAGTTTCAGAAGTTATACAACGGGGCTTGAGAGGAGCTCTCTAGTGTATCATAAGTCCCTCAAGTTGAAAGTTATGTCCTTATCCTTATAAGTTATTCAGTTGAGATAGAATTAGATAGTATTCAGATTGCCCATTGACCCTTTTCCATACAGATAGTGCTTATGAGAGGAGATAGCATGAACCTAGATTGTTAAATAAAGTGTGCATTTAGAGGGTATTATGAACTTCAGTGTTATGATTTATGAATAGTAGAACCTTATTATAGTTGGAAGGATAGGTATAAAAGAGTAGTGGCAAGAAAGTGGGAATGATGATTGATAGAAAGTATAGAGATAAATTTATGCATGTTATCGAGATGTGTTAAGGTGATATATCCTTGTGTGTTAGTTTAGTGGAAGGTGAAGGATGAGTTATCAGTTAAGTTGAAATTGTTGCTTGCTTGAAGTACAGAAGGAGTTATTGATGGTATTTATTATATTAGAAAAGAATCAGTTATTGGTAAAGGTATTTACTGATTGAATACCGTTAATTTAGGTGTATAGAAGGGTGAATAGCAGTGATGTGTAGAAGTGGTATGTGCTAATGGA
>NW_025870390.1:0-2482 GCF_002878395.1 Capsicum annuum
TGTTTGTGACTCTACTGAAACTATTTTGTAACTACCATAGCTTTAGGTAAATACCAAAGTTTTTGGGTATTGAATACCGCCAGGACTTGATAGCATGAAAAATAAATCATAGCATAAACTTGAAAGGCATAACCATATGCACCGGATCATACCTCAGTCATAGAGACATTCCATCAAAACTTGCATGATATAACTTGCACATAGGATAACATGACATGATTGTTTTCCCTTTTTCATTGTTTACATGAGCAATTTATCAAACATTTGGAGAGCATGGGTATTTCATATATCAATAAACATGTAGTAATATCATGAATTCTACATTCAACTTGCAAATCAAGAGTTCAATATGTTGTTGACAAAATTCAATTCACAATTGACTAGTTTGCATGAAACTTGGGACAAATCATGGAATTAGATCACCATTAACATCATAATCATTCACACATTCAAGATCCAATATGAAGTCCATGAAATCAATTAACTTGTATTTAAAAAGAGTTTCTTTAACTCTAAGGGTGGAAGTAAACCCTTAGATGAACACTTCACATACCTTGGTATTCAAATTTACGAAGAATGATAGAGTGTTTTTGAAGGCTAAATCTTGAATTAGAGATACTAAGGTTTACTTCTTGAGAAAGTTTGATAAGGATGAATGGATTTGCCTCTAAAGGGGCTTAATTTCATGTTTTGGAGGCTGACATAAGGTGGTAAAAGACCCAATTACCCCTGAGGATGTGACTCTTTAATGACTGAAAAATGATTTGGCAATGCACAGACCGACGCGCTACATCGTTGGCATCGATGTGATATCCAATGTGCCACATCAGTTTACTAGAATTTGTACTGGGATCTGGGGAAAAATACTTATCGACGCGATGGGTGATGTGGCGCATCGAGATTGCTTCGATCCACTAATTTGAGCTTCAAATATGTTTCAAATGAAGTCCAAAAAATCTAAAACTTGTCCGAGAACAACTACTGACATTTTTTATTATGATTTAACTTAAAAATCTTTACTTTAAGGTCATGAAGGTCGTAAAATAGAGTCTCCAACCTACCAAGGCTAAAATAACACTATCTCTCAATACTTAGCTAAAGGTTTCTAAGTCTGAGGCCCCTTAACAAGCTTTAAAGGACTGAGTTAAGATTAGGATTTTGTGGGGTATTAAATTATCTCACCTTGGGAACATTCATCCTCGAATGAGACTGACTAAGATGGTAATACTGATAGACTAAACTTAGATACTGGATATGCACAACTGCAACATAATTTCATAACTGACACTACTGATATGCTGAAATTTCATACTGAACATGCATATCTGATGCATGAGTACATGGCTGAACATAATTCATGAATGCATGACTGGAATTGCTGATAAGTTGAGTTTCTCTTGCTGAACAAGCATATCTGATGCATGAATACATAACTGAAAAATGATATGGTAACTGATAGCATGTCTATAAAGGAAAATCTGAGCGTGGAATTGAGTAAGTTCAAGGGAAAACTGTTACCTTGGGCTAAATCTAGGTTAGCGGAGAAAAGGTACAGATACTTGGTCTGCATATCTACTTATGCTTCCCAAGTTGCTCCCTCAACGGACTGATTCATCCAAATAACTTTGACTAGAGGGACCTCTTTGTTCCTCGATCTGCATATTTGATAATCAAGGATTTTGACTAGAATCTCCTCGTAAGAGATGTTGTTCTGAATGCCTATATTCCCTACAAGGACTACAACTGCTGGGTAACCTATTCACTTCTTTTGTAAGGAGACATGGACCACTGGATGGACTGAAGCTAAATCTGAAGGAAACTCAAGCTCGTAAGCTACCTTTCTGATACGGCTGAAAATTCGATAAGGACCAACTTATCGGGGACTAAGCATCATCTTCTTTCCAAACCTCTTCACTTCTTTCATAGGAGAGATTTTCAAATAAACATAGTCACCAATATCGATGTAAACCCCCAAAATGGGTCCCAGAGCATCACACGGTACTTGAGGCTATGAGTAACCCCAAGCTAACCTTTTGAGTCATTTTTAATCAGTTCAACACAATTCAATGGGGTTTCCATAAATAACCCTCAAATATCAATAGAGTAATCATCATCCAAGAATAAAAAAATTTCAGAAAGATAACAAAATACGACTTATTAGTCAACTCCCAACATTTATACTAGTCTGACAAGCCTCTAAGAAAATCAATAAAACCAGCAAGCCATAGAGACATGCCCCAACTGACTCATACTCAGTTATCAAATGTAAATAATTTTGTGTAACTAAAATTAGACATCATGTCCTCGGAACATAAGGACTCACCAGGACAGAGGATGTAAAATAGCGTGCCCGAAGAATCACTACCAAACCTGGAACTGAGCACCTGAACCTAAATTCTAAGAAAATGCAGCGCACATCCCAAGATATGGGTCAGTACCATGGAAAGGAACCGAGTATATGGGGTGTATGTAGTTGTATAAA
>NW_025870391.1:0-1951 GCF_002878395.1 Capsicum annuum
CCCACATATTTCCATGGGCTACATTCTTACCAAAATGTAGGTACAAGCTGTAGCGCACATATCATGTTCAGCTGGGTCGTAGCTCTCGATCGGCAGGTGATTAGTCCTTTTGATTCAGGGACTTGAGTTGTTCAGATTTGAGGTGTATTGTATTTTCTGTATTCAGTCGTATTGAGTAGGGGTAGTTGGGAGTCATGACCTGGCTATCTTTGGTCAATGCTAGTAGAGGCTTCATAGACAGTCACTAGTAGTCAGTGTATTCAGTTTCAAATTTGTATATATATGAGCAGAATTGTGACCGTGTAAATTTACTTTTATGTTGGTCAGACTAAGTTATGGGTTGTTTCCGCATTATTCCTTCTATTTTATGTATTTTATTCAGTTGCTTTGGGTTATGCCAGATGAAGGGTGAGCTTGG
Source organism: Capsicum annuum (assembly GCF_002878395.1). NCBI lineage: Eukaryota > Viridiplantae > Streptophyta > Magnoliopsida > Solanales > Solanaceae > Capsicum > Capsicum annuum. The sequence continues at coordinate 419 of NW_025870391.1, forward strand.
GGTCACTTGTGACCTTAAGCACTGTGTGACGTCTCGGGATCCAATTTCGGGGCGTTACAAAAACACATCCTAAAATTCTCTAAGAACTCAAATAAAATCTAACAAAGATGGTGAATCAACAAAAGTATCACAAACATAGTCCAAATGTGAAATACACCTTTTTTATACCATGCGTCAAGCACAAAGAAAAGATATAACTCCCTTCATTTTTAAACTTGGAGTACCCTTTTATTCTAATCTTGGCGTACCCAGAGTAGCTAAAGTCATGGTCTTGGCAAAATAATCCAAAATCACATGATACGAAGTTAACTAGTTCATACCTAAGATAACATCAAAATTAATCATATCAAGGATAATCAAGTCTACCCATATCTCACGCTCTACAAAGGTCACTGCATATGATCAGTACAACTAATCCACTACTAAACATATATATATATATATATATATGTATGTATGTATATGTATATGTATATACATACAATCTCTTATGGGGTAGAAACATAATGGGTACAACAAGGAACTCATGTGCAACATCAAAACCTATAGTAAAGTATATAGAAACATATGATAATATAAACCCAGAGTTAAATAACATGAAAGTGGAAGGTGGCAAATCGGGATGATACTTGTGATAACTATATTAAAGTCCTCTGCCTTAGTTCTCACAGGTATAACATATCACGACCGCACTCACTCTCAGATTGAAAAACACATACCACTACTACAAGCTCTCTAAGATTTATTTTTAGAACCTTTAGAACCATTCCTTCTACTTTGTAAATCACCTCTAACAACAGATATATGAGTAGGCAAAACTGAAGCGGAGAACCCTACTAGTTAAGACCCAATACACATTGAGGACAATTCCTCACATAATGACTAGGATCATCACATACCTAACACCCTTTACTACTTGGACCACATAAATAAAGCCCATAAGAACAAAATTCCCTAACTAACACTATGAGCCAAGACTGGAGCCTTTACATGTATAACCTGACCTTTGGCTACCTAAAGCCCCAGAAACCACAAACCAACTATCTGAAGTTTCCAAAGCTACCTAAACTAGTCTACCTGATAATTATGAGTACCTATATTGGATAAACCCTTCCTCAAGATGTATGTCCAGTGAACTCACCCTATCGGTGTCTTAGCATCAGCATCACCCTAAGTACCTTGATGAATTGACTCAATCAACTTAGCATGTTCCATGATACTTTGGAAAGAAGATCATAAAACCACCATTGAGCAATGACCAATGAATAATAACCTATCAAACCCTTGATGAACTTCCCAATCTTCCCCGACTCAGTGGAGATACTGGTAGTGGCATCCCTAGATAGTGTATGAAAATTGAAAACATACCTCATACTCAGTTATAGTCATGAGACTGCTCCTATTGATAAAACTTATTTTTCATCTGATCCCTCATACTGTAAAGTACAAAGCTCTCTAGAAAAGCCATAGCTATGTCATATCAAGTGAATCAACAAACTACAACTAGCAAGAAACCTTCACTACTGCCTAGCT